>NC_087551.1:22079029-22094029 GCF_036250125.1 Pseudopipra pipra | reverse complement strand
TTGTTTCCTGCCTAAAATCCTTCCAAGGGATTTTTAGCCATGTTCGTTTTCACAGCACATAAGTTCAGATGATGCAAAAAGTCTCAGCAAAGATTTTCTTGTCTTTCTTGGCTGCTTCCTCCTATTCTGGGCTGGCAGAGTTTTTTGGGAAATGGTTGTATGGAAGGGGCAGATGAAGAAAGAGGGGAGAAGAGGATGTTTTACCATTTATTTTGGATGATGACAACATCCAGATTTTGTGTTTGGTGTGCTGAGACCCCCCCAGGTGCTCCCATGGGTTCTGGCCCTGCTAGGCACTCACACAGGCACAAGACAGGAGACTCCCACCCCAGTAGGTAGGCCTGCCTTCATGCCAAGGCATAATCGCTAAATACAGGAACAGAAAAGGAAATACACAAGAAGATAAGTGTGACCAACTTTTTCCTTGTGCTTAAATTCCCTCAAGTTTTTTTCTTCTTAACTTTTTTTTCTGCTTGCAGAACATAGGTTGAAATGTTCTTTGCCCTCAAAAATCTTGTAGCCTTGATGATTTCAGGCACTTCTTACTCCTTTTCAAAGTGTTACTGGCAGTGTTAATGTAAATGGATTGCTTCAGTGAAGTACTGTGCGGAGCGTATAGGTGTTTTCAGGTAGATAAGAAAATATAAATCTCATACATTTAGTACTTCTAGTGATTGCATCGTCCTCAGCCAAGGGGTAGGAAAGGAGCCCCTTGGCTTGTTTTTTCCTGTCACGGAGGGAAAGAGGTGTTATAAATGGTGATTGCAGATTCATTCACTTAGTCTTCCTTGTGTTATTTAGTGTAATGAGAATTTCCTAGAGGTTTTAGTCTTGGTTTTACACTGATGATCCAGCAGTTAGGAGAACATTAAGCTGTATGGTGCAGTTTTTAATTAGACAATTGTAACTTTTTCTGAAAAATGCCCATCCCCTCCCCCACAAGCTGCAAAGCAAAAATGACAAGTACCGTAATGTTGAAATTGGATCCAAAAGGATTTAGCAAACTGAGCATTTGCCATATTTAGCATCATCAAAGTTCCTTCCTCTCATACTCCAATGATGCTTCGCTGATCTTCTGATTAGTCTGATAAGCCATTTCTCTTAAATCACCTACACTGTTATTTCTAAATCCTCCCCCTTTATCTGTTCTTGGGTCAAATTTATGCATATATACTTCATGCATATACTCCTAAATTGACTATTAGGGAAAAAATGATAAATCTAGAATGTGCCTTTGGTCCATATCAGGCTGTGCCATTGATTTGTTCAAGAATTTGTGATACGTGTTCCTTTTCCTGCACATTGCCACTGACAGCTTGTAGCAAAGTCAAGTAAGATGTTTAACAAACCACATGTCCTATCGTTTTTAGCTTTGCCATTGTGCCCTTGTGGCTGTGAGCCAGAGACAGATCCAACGCCTCCTCCAGTGCAGTTCAACTTCGCCTGTGTTTTGTGTGTACACATGTGTGTATTTGTGTAGCCAGTTCCAAACTGCTCTCTCACAGTACAGCTAGCTGGAGAAACATGTGCTGAGCTGCACAAAGCAATTAGAAACTGAGTTTTGAAAGAGAGAAAAAAACCAAACCCATAGGAGATTTTTGTTTGGTTTTTTTTGCTTGGTTGTTTTTTTTTTTTTTTGGTGGAAGGTGAAGATGCTTCTCTATTCTGGGGCCATTCTTCCAGAGAGGAAGAAGGTGGGTTGTCCTGGTGAATGAAAACCACAAATATATGTGTCCCAGCAAAAATGCCGAAGTTGGTCAGAAAGAGAGGACAGCTTGCTGTGCCACTCGATATCTGTCTCATCTGCAGTGTTGCCATAGGGTTTTGAATGCCAGCTGCAATAATTAAAGTCAGATATTGTTACTATGCATTTAAAAAAAAGAAAGGAAAATAAAACATAAGTAATTTCATAACTCTCTTCCAGAATATGTCCTAACACAGGTCATTAGAGCTCGCAGTTGTGACTGTGGCAGGATGATTGAAAACAAGGGGGATACCATGCTGTGAGTAACAATAAAAATAGGGCTTAAAAAAATGAGTTAAAATAGAAATATGGTTAAAAAACATAAACAAGAGGGTTTCTTTTCTCATATATGTACTTAAAACAAGCAAAAGAAATCGGCCTGAGGACAATACCTGAATTTTAGCCTTGCTTTGGCTCCCACTCCTTCTCAATCATCTTTGTTCCCTGGCATTTTTTAGTAGTTACCGTCATTCTCCATGTATTAACGTCTCTCTGCACAATGCCTGTTCCTTTTCCTTATGGGCACTTAACATCCCAGTCTTAGTTCTGAAGTCTCAGGGTCTCTCTGTGTTAGCAATTTCACTCTGTGCCCCCCTGCCTACTCCTTCCACTTGCCCTGCTCCTCTGCGTAGTGAAAAAATGAGCACCAAAGCAAGTCCCCACATGCGCCATCTTTCTGAGCTCAGCCTGCCTGCTGCTTCACGGGAACTCACCCGATTTTGCAGATGTAGTTATTGAGATTGATCACAATAGTGAAACGTCTGCCAAGCTGCTTTATTTGCACAAATACACTGTATGCAGTTTTGGTACAGTGGGGCTTGATGCGATGATTGCCTCTTTTCATAGCGCTGGTTACGGCACATGTCGTCGTTTCGAAGGGAGAGAAAACCATTTTTAAGAAGTTTGCTCTTCTTTAGGCGGGAACATACTAGAGGGAAAAACCTAATTAAGACCACTTGTACTCAGGTCTTAGCAGAATGTTTAACTTAAGACATTCTGGGACCATTTTAGTCCCGTAAAAATCAATGAGATGATGTAAAACAAGTCAAATAACACCACCTATAAAATCTAAGTAATAATCCAGTCACGTAAGTGGCCTGTGAGCCCTTGAGGGGAATCCAGGCTGCCAACATTTTCAGAAGTGATGATGATTTTAGGTCAATTTTGTTTTGGGATGCTCAATGAGAGTCACTCTGTTAGGAGGTCCTCAATGGTCCATTCCCTGAAAATGAAGCGTACCCAGCACTGCATCCAAAAATTAAGATATCCTAAATTATCAAAAATGCTGGCCACTCGTGTGCTAATTTTAGGAACCTGTATTCTTCTCCAGTTTCATCTGCAGGATTCATCTTGAACTGAATTGGTGTTCATCAAAAGGAGAATTAAAGCCCTCGAACCTGATTCTCATTTAAACTAAGGCCACTTACGAGTGGTTTTGCAATACATAGGCACCATAAAGTACGGTTTATAACCACCCTAATCCTCCGGAGCAGTGCAAAGTGGCCTCAAGAGAAGTGAAAATCAAGTCTGTAACTTGCTAACTTGAATCTCAAAGGTTGCTCTTTCCATACAAACTGCCCTGCCGTGGCAGTCTCCGCGCTTCTGGTGGTACCAGCAGTGAGCACAGCCTAACGGGACAGTTGTTTGTTTCAGTATTTGACTCCTCGCATTTTTTCCCTCAGCTGTATACTTCCTCCTTCAAGGGCTTTATTGTTGTAGTGTTTCAACATCGTTCTCGGCATTCTTAAAGACAGAGTCGGAAGGCCGCTGTCTGGTGATCTGCAGCAAGGGGAGTAAATATGCTTTGGCAATTTAAGAATAACAAATGTAACTGTTCTGAGTCCTCTGAAGAGAAACTGGAGCATAGAGAAGCATAGGTGTCCAGACAGTATTTTCTTTTTCACTCAAAAATCTTGCTTTGGGGAAATTTAGACGATGCCCTCTGGCCTTTTGCTTTCTCTCTCTCTTTTTTTTTTTTTCTTTCCTAATTTTGAAGAGGTTCTCTTGTGAAACAGCAGAGCTTTCCTTGAAACTGCACAGGACATGAACCTGTTTTTTAATCAAGTAACAAAATCCATGGCTTGCACTAGAAGGTCCGTGCGTTGCATGTATCAATTAATGCTTATTAATCAGTTTTTGCAGTTAGTTGAACTGCAGACCGTAGTTGGAAGCTATTAGGGAGAGAGTCGCGAGAGGAATACTGTTGCAGGACTAACTCGGTTTTGCTGTTTGTGTCCTTTGGAATCAAGGTGTTTGTATAATGAAATTGGCACATTGATATATGATCTATTTTTTAATGTCATTACAATTTTAGTTCTCTCTGCCTTTTTGTCATTGGGTTACATTTAAGCACAGCAAGATCAACTTTAAACTTCCTTACTCAACAGCTTTATTAGTTATAACGTACCGTGACCTTTCTCAACATTCTTAAAGAAAAAGATACAGTGTAATGTCACTTTACTTTGCTTATTGTTCTTTGTTGTGGTGAACAAAGCATTTTCTACAGTGGCTATAGCACATAATTATACAGCTTTCAATAGCGGTGTCTTGGCACATATCAAAGTTCAGAAGAGCCTTTAGAAAAAAAAAGATGTTTTGTGGCAGCCTAGGGAGGGTCTCATCTTTCCTTCAGAAAATAGTTCAAGGCTCTTCTGTCAAGCTTCCCTACTTAGAGCTTTTTCTCCTCCTGCTTCATAAAGTTTAAAGGGGATTCAGTGGAGTTCTATGATCTATTTCCTTTGAAAGATTGTTCCTTTGCACAGAGAAGTCCTTTGACTTCAAGAGTTCACAGATTCATGTCTTTAGGTATCATATGTCTGACCTTATCAGTTACTCTATTTAATGTAGGAGAAAAAGTCTCAACTCTTTGTGTTTGTCTGTTTTGCCTCTGTGAAATGATTTGGTGAAAAGACCATCCTTTTTAACACACCACTGAGAGGCCGTTTCTGACTGTAACCTACCCTGTGGTTCTTCTAAAAAAAAAAAATTGTCCTTGTGTTTTGTGTATGGATGATTTCACAGTGAGAATAGAATTATACAAGGACAGACACACATAAAAAAATCTTTTGCTCTTTTTTCCTAAATGATCTATTGGCTATTTTGGTGGCTGCTACTCTGGTTCCCCAACAGGCACAACCATTTAACAAACACAGAGATAGCGGCTGGAGTGCTGGGCCAGCAGTAGGTTTTCCCTTGCTTCGACCTACCCCAAAGGCCTTCATAATTAATTGTCCTTCAGAGATGAGGAAAGTTCAGAGACAGTGTGTGTAGCGATGTCTATTGTCTGACATTCAGTTCTCCTTCCCTCAGCTCTTTTTCTTCATTCCACAAAGGGTTATCAATAGGAGCAGGGAGCAAGCTCTCTTCTAACAGCTGCTGGTGGTGGCTGTAGCTTTCTGTGGAAGGTATCATTGTGTTCAGCCATCTATGGATTAAATGGCTGGAAAAGTTCTAACAGCCTTTTCAAACGGGCGTGTTTATTTCATCTAGATTACACAGACCTATTTAGCTAATTAAAAACTTTCTCAGAACCCCTTCTCTCCTATTCAAGGGAAGAAAAAAAATTAAAACACTGCTGTAATTATGAAGAATGGCTGCAATGAAACTTTGTTAAATAAATGAAAAATTTGATCTCTCAGCTTTGATCAAAACGCACCCAAATAAACACAGGCTTGTTTGTTGAGTTGTTCTGTGGTTTTGGTTTGTGGTTTGTTGCTTTTTTTTTTCTTAGAGGGGAGCAAGGTGCACGGTAGAAAAAGCATAAAAGAAAACATTGATATAAGCTGAAACAGAAACAAACACCTAATTTAAAAAACTGCCACAGTTCATACTGTCTCTGCTCCTAACATCAAAGTGCAAAGACGCTCGAGTTTGCTAAACAGATTATTAATATTGTTGTGCCTTCTGTGATTAATTTAGAATCCACTGTGGCATAATTATTAAATTTCATATACAACAGAACAAAGTTATATACATGCTTCCTTGTTTTCCCTGATGATATGCTAAACAAAGATATGGTGGGGTTAGTAGATAGGCAAGAAGTACAGTCAAATTAGAGCTGTTTATTAACAGTCGTTATGTTACTGCTCCAATTAATTGGGCGAAGCCAAAAAGGACAAATACAATCATTCTTCCACTGAACAGTTTAACTAGCAAATTAGGAAGGTTTGATAATTTTTTTTCTGTTAAAAAAATGAAAAAGAACTTCACTCTGCACCTTCACCTGCATTCTTCCTAAATACATCACTTTTCAATGGAAAGAAATAATCATATAAAACATTTTCTGGGCTCCATCTCACTTCCTGATGTTAAGAAGGACTGCATAACAATCAAGATCAATTATTGTACTGATTAAGTTATTATGTCTGGCATTTTGAAACAGGTTTTCTGTATTTAAGAAGAAATTGCATACAAAGTAGATGCAGCTAATACAGTAATGCAAAAAAAGATCATAAAAAATTAAAGTTATTCTTATGAATCTTTCATTAGGAGCAATGAAAAAGGACATTGGTGAAGCCAAGAGCTTTGTTCTTCTGAGCTTCTCTTGTAGGGCCAGATCCTGCAAACAATTATGTACTTTGAGTGTTCCTTCTGTGAGAGTCCTGTTGGTGCCTTCAGCCTATCTCCTTCTCTTTCACACTTTTCCCACTTAGGCCTGTGGATTACTAGTAGTATTGTTCTACTTTATCAAACAGATGTTCCCGTCAAAAATTGACAAAAATTCTGTAAAAAAATATACCACAAAATCGCACAGCTGTGCAGAGGCGAACACTTGCTTTTATGCAGGAAGAGCTGTTGTGAAATGATTTAAGGCTACTCAGAGCTTTTCAGATTACTCCCCACCGCAAATAACATGTTAAGTACTAAATTGCCCTAAGCGGTGTTTTATTACTGATCAATAAAAATAGTAATCTTGTCTTTTAGCATGGAAAAATATTTTAGTGGGATTTTTCCTTCTTTAGTTCATGGATAGTGGTAAACCAGAAAGCACAGTCCTCACCCTCCCACCTCACCCCCACCAAAAAAAGAAAAAAAATCAAACCCCATCCTCATTTGTTTCTAGCTTTGCTTTGGGGGAATCCTAGGATTGTTCCAGCTGAATGGCGTTGAGTTTCTGTTCCTGTGTGCGTGTGTGCATGTAGTGATGATGTGCTGTGTTTTGGGTTGGGGTTTTTGTTTTTTGTTTTGCTTCTTTTACAATTATTTACCCCTACTCATCTTTATTGCCCCCTCCTCTTCTGAAACAAAACAAAAAAACATTGCCTTTCCCCCCCAAAAAAAAAAGGAAAAAGAAAAGAAACCAACAGAAACAAAACAAAATAAAACTTGGCAAACTCTTCTGACTCCTACTGCCATTTCATTTTGCATTCAACAAGGGGTAGTGGGAATTGAAACGTCAACTGGAGATCGAGAAAAGCACCAATTTATAGTGTGTTAGCCTTGCACAATTCAAGATTTCTTTTGCTAGCTGCACACATTATACCCAACATCTCGCCACTCTCTTGTGGCAGTTGTGAGGAATGGCTGTTTCTTCCCGTGTGTGTACTACAGGCCTCTAAAGACCCTTATTTATTCTCTCCCATGTCACCTTGTGTACAGTCTGGTCTGTGACACTGATGGTGATTATGTCATTATTTTGCTCTGGGGGCTTTGGCACATCTGCAGAGCTGATGCACATCTTCTTTGTTACGCTGGCATACGTCCCATATCGCAAATGCTTCATTAGCCTTACTGCCTGCCTCCTTGCCAGACAAGAATACCCAAATCCAAGCTTCTTTTTCCTCTGGTCTTTTGTGTCTGTGATGAGCCTTTATTCATCTTCCTAGTTCTTCCCTGTTTTCTATTTTTCTATGTAAAACCGATTTCCAGATGTCCGTCGTTCTCCAAAAGCCCATCGTAGATGAGGAGTGAGAAGCAAGGTGAATTTTAACCCATGTTACCCCTCGCTGACTCAAAGTCTTATCCTTTACAGGTTGAAATGCTTTTTCATTCATTCTGCGTCTAGCAGGAGTTCGTTAGGCAGTTCAGTTTTAAAACCTGATGTTTTGGGGGGGAAAAAGAAAAAAGAAGAGGAACTGGTGATTTCTCTTGCCATTTAATAAATCCTAGTTGTGCTAATGGGTGACATGCAATATGCACATGCTTCTTCCAGACTTCCTCCATTTCTTTTAGACGACGTAGCTAAATTTCTCACTCGGAACTTTTGGAGAAGCAGCACTGTCTAGCAAAGAAGGAGGGTGTTCATGAGACCTGATCAGATGAAATTTCTTATATCCTGTTTTAATGTGTCACATTAGAAGGTTACAGAAAAATTGAGGAAAATGTCTGATCTTCTAAACTTTGTCTAAACTGCTCTATACAAATGTCATACCAGAGAGATGTGAAATAGTGAGTTAGCTTACTAGTTTTGTAAGATTTTGCTCCCTGCATCCCACCCACCCCCTGCCTTTTCTTCACGACACTGAACTAAATTCTGGGCTGGATTCTCAGTGTCTGGTGTAAATCAGGTCCAGCAATCATTGCAGCTAATTAATCTATGCCAGCTGAAGAGCTGTCTTTTGTTATGTTACTATACAGTCAAGTGTGTGAATATATGTTAAAGGTTAATTGGAAAAAAGTTTCATTTAATTTTTTTTAAACTAAAATTCGAATGCAGCACTGGATTTGGAGTCACAGAGCCATCATGTTTATGGATGTGGGGTGGAGGGGGGCGTTGTTTTTATTTTTGTAAGGCACACTTGCCAAAAGAGGAGGTCCCAGCCGATACTGTCTCATAGTGTGGGGTCAGGGCTGTGTGACTGACTTTAACAGAAGTCTTACAGATAGAATTGCCTGTCCTATAGGACTTTGAATAGGTCACCTTCACGCAGAACACTGTTTGCTTGATACATGCAATGTGTTTTAAAATGGACAAGAGTCAGGCTCTCTTAATGTGTATTAGCAAACTGTCAGAAACCTTTGGAAAACGTGGGGGTGTAGCAGCATTATGACCCGTGCTGGTTTCTGGGCCAGCTTTCTGGGGTCCTGCCCTTTTTCAGAGCAGATATCTCTGGTCTGTGAGAGCAGTGGCAGTGCAGGTCTGCTTGCTGAGAGACTTTCCAACACTGGTGTGGAGCTCAATGGAGACACTGTTTTCAAAGATGCTTAAATCTGTAAGGGCAAATACTGAGGCTGTGAGGAAGTAGCAGCAGGGTATTTTAGGGGTCCATAAGGACTCTGTGGTTTTCGCCTGAGACAAAGTGAATCTGAGAGCAGAGGGAGCCAGAGTTCGTAACATTAGTAACATGAATGGCACAAGAAGTGAAGAAATACTGTTTGGTTGAAGTGGGAGTCTTCAGAGAACTGTATCACTTTCTATAGTTACACATAGCCCATCACCTGCAGCACTGGAGTATAGCTGAATTTTGTGTGCAGAGAGGGACCCTGGTGTATTCCTGGGAGGTAAGTGTGAGTGGGGGAGAGATAGAAGGGCAGCCAGAAGGGTTGGACGAAGGTAATCAACGTTTTTGGAGATGATTTCTCCCTGTAGATCTGGAAGGGGCAAGGTTCAGCTTTCTTATCTGCAGGGGGGGAAGGTACACAGCAGGGCTCTGACTCGTTTTGTGTGCCCTCTGCGGGGGGGCTGTTTCAAGGCTCTGGTGGAAATGTGCTGTCAGAAGAAGCCGTGTCCAGGTGGTGGTCCAGAGTGCTCAAAGAGGTGGCCTTGAACTTGTTTCTCTAGTTAGTGGAGAGGCTTTGTAGAGAGCAGAAAACCAGGGTGGCATGAGCTCTGTTGCTAAACAGAAAGGCTGCTGTGATTGGGACTTATAGGGCAGAACTGTGGCATAGGCATAATACATTTAAAGCAGTATTCTACAATTTACAGAAAGTTTTTAGACGAGAAAGGGAAAATCAACATTGCAGATTTAACTGCCAAATATCAATGTTCAGCGGGGCGGGTGGAGGAGACGCTGAAGCAGCTTATCTCTTGCAATTGCAGAGAAGGCTGGCTCCATCAGATGAGGCCCAGCCTCGAGGTTATCTAATCCAATGCTGGATGGAGTCACACCATTTCCTTCCACGAGGGATAAAGAGGAGTCAAATGAGAGGGAGCTTAGTCCATTAGGATGTAAGACTTCATCTTCTGACCTCACAGGCTTGTGAGCCTCATCTAGCAGGTCTGGCATGAAGCGTGTAACGGTGTTTGTAGCCCAGTTTGGCTGGCTGCATGGCTCAGGGTGGAAGAGATGCAGCGGTTTATCCCGTGATGGCAGGCTCCGAATGCTCCTAAAAGCATGGTTACACTGGGAGGAGATTTGTCCAAATTGTTCAGCAGGAGCCCTGAGCTGGTGGAGACAACTTTATTTGCAACACCCCTCACCCATAACCATGCACAGTTTCCTTCTCCTGCCCCTACCCTCTGCCATAGGAAAGAGGAAAGGAGGTACCCTGCTGCCAGAAGGCATGCTTACCACCTTCATGACACCCCCAAAAGGACCCTAGTGACTGCCTGTTTCCTTGCCAGACTGATTAAACACCACCTGCTTCCCATTCCCTCTCCCCCACCTACCTCCTCATTCCCCCTGCCCCAATACATGCAAACTGAGGAGGGAAAGGGCACAGTTGGAGCTTTTTAGGGCTAGACACAGAAGACAAAGGTGATTGCAACAGAGAGATGGGAAGAGTGTGCAAAAGCAAACACCAATTATAGATGTTACTGTATTGTTACAATGTATATATCTATATAGATATATAAGATGTATTCTAGATGTATAAGCATTTTAATTTTCACTTCTACTGCAGTGTTAGTGGTTCACCTCTGGGGCCAAATTCTGCTGAACATAAAAGTCCCTGCACATTACAAGCTCTATGAACCAGTTTACCTCTGTATCCATGGTCCAGCCAGCAGTTTCTGCATGCTTGTCTCTTGCACACATGGAAATACATCATGAGAGCAGAGGACTTACTGCTGGTAAGAGACGTGCCTCCTAATCACAGTCCAGGCTGTGCCTCCTGATTCCTTCTGAGTAACACGTCACATTTCCATCCAGCTAATGTCTCTAGGACAGTATGCAACAACCTTTCTGCTGAGCCAAAATTGGGTGGTCATCCCTGTACTTACTTTTCTGGACAGGTTTTTTGTGGGCGCCTCTCTGTGGTACCTGCCAGAATTTGGCAGCAGGGTTTGTAATGTGCTGCTTGGCATTGTAGGCAGCCTCTTGAAGCAGATTGCATTTCACCACAATGAACTGAGTTAAAGTCAGGCTATCCTTGTGTGTGAGAGTTTTATTTCTCCTTCAGTTTTTGTATGAGACAGCTTCTGAGGTGTGACAGTAACCCCTCCTGTGATTCTTTCTTACATTTCCCAACACATACTAAATGCCCAGCTATCATAAGCTGTAGGAGCCTTAGTGATTTTTCCATTCTGCAGCAGTGCCACTGGCAATACAGCAAGTTAAGGGCAATCAGAGTTTCCATTAGAAGCTTCTACATCTCATGCAGTTCTAATTCATCAGTAAGGCAGAAAAGGAAATATAAAAGTCTTCCCCTTGAAATGCTATTGATGATTTTTGAGGGCGGGGAAAGGGAGAACTGAATTTCAAGGTGTAAAAAGTCTAAACAAATTGAAAATAGAAAGTCCTTTTTGTATTGTTTTAGCCTGCTCTACTCTCAAGTCTTACCAAGTTTTGTGTTTAAAAACTAGCACATTGAAGCCATGGTGTTTCCATGACAGAGTAGCTGTGTTTCCATGATGGATAGGCTCATCCCCTGAACCATGGGCACAGCAGTTCCAGGACAGAGGCCCTACAGGGGTGCAGTGATGTGCGTGGTGCAGGATGCCTCTCACGTACTTTGAAATGGGAAAATGGGTCCTACCAGGGAGGCTCCCAAGAGGCAGCGGCAGGGTTTCAGCCTCGGCGAGATGCAGAAGCGCCGCTGTCGGCGCTCAGCCGGGGCACGCAGCACCAGCGGTGCTTGGTTCTCCAGCCGTGCAGGGAGCCTGCAGAGTACTTCCCAATCTTTATTTGTGGAAAAGCTTAATTGAAATGCAAGTGATTAAATCTAATGTATCATGCAGTATCCATTTTCACTGCACTACCACTTTCACTTCCCCGATATTATCAGGCATCTCAGCAGCCCCACTGTCAGTTTTTTCCCTTGTAAGAGCCATGCCCATTCTCTGTCCTCTTTGTAAGCTTGGTGAAGGAGATAACAGTAAGCCAGCAGTAGATTACTAGTGCCCCAAACTCCTCTCAAGGGATAAGGGGTCTCAGATTTATTTTAAACAAATACTTTTCAAATATACTCTTAAATCATTCCAGCTTTTTATAAAGAATAAAAAACCTACAGTGCAGCAGTAAATGCAATAAGCAACCTCTGTTCTTTTCCTAATTTTTCTCTTTTGAGCCGGACTTAGGCTAATGCTTTTCCCTTCCCAGCATCAGTGATGTCCCAAAAGAGTGGGCTTCTCTTTGTGTGCCACAGTGGAAGAACAGACTTTCCTGAACGGCCACCAAGTTTTTTGTCCGTTTTTTTCTCTTTCCAAAAAATCTCTTTAGTAACAGATTTGTACAGCAGGACTTGTGAAAGGAAATTTGAAGGCAATAAATGCAGACTGTGGTAGCACCAGAGAGCTGCTGCTGTAGCCAAGGGGATTGGGACACATGTAGGGGTGGGCAAATTGACACTAGAAAGGTGCTGGTTGGGAGAAAAGTGTGTTTACTAGAGCGTCCAATAGTTGAGGTATTTTTCATTTGTGTTTTTAAAACAAAAGCATCCTTTCCAACTATTTCCCTCTCCTCATAAGTGATAATGGAAGAGGCATTAGCCTTTCCATTGCCTGAGCCAACCTGTTTTTTTTTCTAAGAGGTGTCCAGGATGTTCAGCCAATTGAGTGATCTAATTAGCTGAAAATTGTTAATTTCCTTTACCTTATAAAGCACCTAACACAGAAACTGTTAAATAATGTTAAGTGTCAGACTTAAACTGAGAACATTGGGCCATATGCTGCCATGGCTTTCACGCCAAAAAGTGTAGCAACTTACTCCAAAACCTGCTTGCAATTCCTGTGTAGAAGCCAAAGCCTCCTGCTTGATATGCTGCCACACCAACTTGCAGGGCTAAGGTGGTCCCACTCAGCAGCTCGCTGCCCTTGGGGAACAGAGTGTGTGCGTGAGGGGAGGTGATGGTCTGGATAAACGTGGCAGGAGCCAGGACACCAGTGAGGTATTGCAGATGCTGCCCTTGCAAGCACAGGAAAACCGATGGTAGGGCAGTGCAGCTCGTGGCAGTGTTATCCTGGAAAAGACATCAGGTCTGTGCCTGGAGCTGCTAATTGCACAAGCCCCTTGTCTCTGAAGGGCCAGGTGGATAGGTGAGCTGCCTTGTAGCTCTTTGTTAAAGCAGGGAGGTCCCTGGACTGGTGGAATGCGTGCAAGGAAGGGGCTGGTCTGAGTGTCATCAGCCTCTCTGAGCCCACTGAGCCTCTCTGAGCCCACAGAGAAATGGGTTCAGAGATAGTGTGATGCTTTACTGCTGGCTTGACCCCAACATTGCTCTGATGCAGTGTCTTACAGGTAGGGAAGGAATGCAAAAGGGTTTGTCCTTAATAAGTTTCCTACACAACACAGACTGTGTGTATGGGAGTGCACGTTTAGGTGCCAGCTTTCCACCAAAGCCCACAGATTTAAGTCTTTCTCCTGTGAGGAAGAGGCTCAGGGCTGATTTTGGGAATGGGGGGTGCATATGCAAATCCAGTTTGTGCTGCGTATGAGATTTTCTTGGCAGAAGTATTTTCTTGGCAGAAGTATTTCTCTTTAATCTCTTCTGCTGTTGCTGTGCCTGTGCTGGTGTGGACTGCTGTGCACACACATTAAAGCTGTCTGACCCGGAGCTACCCATGGTGCGACTGCTCCCCCAGTAGTGGACTCACTCATCATCCTGGAGAGGTTCTCCATCACTTGTCTAATAGATGCTGTTTATGCCTTATCCTTGGGTTAAGAGGCTCCCTACAGAGTTCCTCTGTATAGCCACTGTCCAGATCATCCAACAAGAAGAGTGATCTGGCCTTCCCCCTCTCACCCCCTCCAATCTGTTTACCTCCCATTACCACAACCCTGTGCTCTGCAACGTGAGCAGCCTTCACCAGCTGAAGACCTCTGATCCTAAGTCCACTAGAGATTTTGGCTTTCCTATTTGGCACGGTGACTTTTCGTCCACCAGGTCAACGTGAATAAAGACTTTTTAAATCCATAATGTCCTGCAATTGAAAAGAAAAAACCCAACCTGCTTCTAGAGAGTTTAACCTCTCCTGGCAGCCTGACATCTTGAGCTGTCTGTGCTGCACTTGTTTATTTCTGCTCATATTTAGGATTTAAAAAATCCAAACTCACATTCGCCAAGAATTCTACTTTATATAAAATTTGAAAGCAAAATCAATCCTGGCCCAATCTTATCATTTTTAAAGTATGTTTATCCAGCTTTGTAGTAGGAACAAGCAGACTGTTTGAAGGCCACATAGTTTTCAAACCTTGGTTGCAACACGTTACCCCATTTTGAAACCGTCTTTATCTAGCCGAGAAAACTAAAATCTGTTTGACAAAGTAGCACTCCAGCCAGTTTATCTTGCAATATGGCTTTAGCTCACAGAGCCTATTGATTTCCTTAAATTAATGTTTACAGAATGCTACTGAATTTCACTCAACGGGACATTGTTCTTTTGAAGCTTTGTAAAATATGATACAGAGTGTTATTGCCATTTGTTCCTTTGCTAAGACTGATGAAACATTTATTTTTTTTAAAGCACAGCCTTGAACTATAGCTGTTTCCTACAAGTGTGTTTACTCTTGGAACATTAGTAATACAACACACTATCAGACTCCAGCACAATACCACAGGCAAAGTCTGTAGGTACGCTCTGGCCAGCCTAATCATATAAATGGAGCTGAAGTTTATCGCAGATTAGACATCGTATGAGAAGAGGTTTCGAGCTTAGCCCAGCTGTCCCTGTCTGAAGGATCTTCAGATTTGTGTGCTACAGCCAAGCAGTTGTCTGACGCTGTTACAATATTAGAACGATTGCGTTGGTCTTGGTACTTCTAAACATGGGACCCTGTACTGAAAATTAGCATCGAATCCTAATCCTTTCCTCCCCCCACCCCAGACAAGGTGAATAGCTTTATGGTTGCCTTGCTGCTCATTCAGAGGCTTTTCATCGAATCTCTGAGAACTGCTTTAAAATCTGCTCCAAGAAGCACTTGCATTACATCTTATGTCCA
>NC_087551.1:21914029-22074029 GCF_036250125.1 Pseudopipra pipra | reverse complement strand
TAGTGTTTCCCCAGTGGTGATAGGTGAGTGAGGCTCCAGAGCTCTGTGGTGTCAGGTTATTCATATACATTTCCAGACAAGTTTTCTGAGAGTGGCTTCTAAAGGGAGAAGGACAAAAGCCTGAAGTAGAGAGTAAGGAGGTGGTCCTGATCTGGCAATGTGACATGAATTCAGTAAATGAGTGAGATCTGCCCAAGTGTCTGTTGGTCACAGGAAGGGTTCAAGTGGCTCCTAGGGTAGGTCGGAGAACTCCTCTTGCCCGAGGGGGCAAAGAGTAGGAGTGAGGGAATACTTGCTATTATAAGCATGCTGGCTACTGGCTGGCCATGTATTAGCAGTTGTAGAGCTGTGAAGCCATATTTCCATAGTAAAAGAAAAGAATATCTTTATGGAGATTACCTCAACCTTGCAACTGCCCTACAGTTCATTATAGTCATTGCTTTTGAATCATATAAGGCAAAGGGTAAGAAGGTGGTGCTAGTGCCTGAGACAACTATTTAGAACAAATTACTAAAGTTTGGAGGTAACTGTGGGTTTTAACATTCACCCATTGTTCAGGGGCTTATGAGAGTGGCATGTTCCCGCTAGCTGACTGTTTGACTTACCCATGAAGTTACAGTGACATTTACAAACCACAAATGAGTCTAAAGCATCTCAGCTCAGTAGCCACTTGGAGCACAATGCACCCATTGAAGAGGTTAGGGTGCTATTTGTACACTTACGAAAAAGAAGGGGAAACCATAACGTCTCTTGAGAAAGCCGTCTTATGGGGTTCTCATGCATAGCAGCCAGAGAAGCAAGCTACTAGCTGAAGGCTTGCTTGCTTGCTTGCTTTTAAACTACAAATAACATTCAGAGGTACTCCATTTCTTTGATAGCTTTCAGCACTGGTTGTAACCAAAGTTAAGGACAGAGGTACAAAGGGCTTTCTGTGCATGCATAACTTTCATATTAGTCCTCACATGGAGAGGAGAACATAGCCCTAAATGCACGGGTAAAATATCAAGCAGAGATTTCTTTCCTTAAAGACAATTGTGTTTGTTTCCCCTCCTGCTAATTATATCCTATAAATCCCCCACTCTCCAAACTCAGACAGCAACATTTTGTTACCTACATTCTGTCAGTAGACTTTATAAAGATCTCTAACACATGTTATAAAAGTTATTGCTATAGTACTATATATAACAGCTTTGCATAAGAGAATAGAAGGCTGCCACATTTAGAAAATGCAGGTGCTATGTAAGCCCCTTTCTGAAAGAAAGAACTTAGCTCAGTTTCCTTTGAAGAACCAGAGACTTGAAATTGAAAACTGTATTAATGCCATTGTCTCCTTGTATCAGCAGGTTCCAGAGAGATTCCTGGAAGTGGCTCAGATCACGTTACGGGAGTTTTTCAATGCCATTATCGCAGGCAAAGATGTTGATCCTTCCTGGAAGAAGGCCATATACAAGGTCATCTGTAAGCTGGACAGTGAGGTCCCTGAGATTTTCAAATCCCCAAACTGCCTACAAGAGCTTCTTCATGAGTAGAGAGTTCAGCAGCTATTTATGAATGTATGAAAGTAGCAGTCCCCTTCTGATGCCCAAGTCATGTGTGTCTCTATTTTAATTTCATATATATGTGTATCGCATACATATATATATGTATATGAAATTAGACTGATCCCTCCTGGATATAAGTTTTCGTTTAGTTCCAAGGGGATGGTTATTTTACTTCAGCCTTTGGTTTACTTTTGCCCAAGACCCTTAACATTTGAAGAATCAACGGGGTTAATTTTCAGGGAGAAGAGTTTGGAAGTGTGTAAAAGCCTGTCTTAGCAAGTTAGGGCATTATGTTTAAAAATGCTTTGTCAGATTTATTGCTTGCTGCAAAGTGGCATTTTGTCTTAGTGAGACTAATGTCATGGCACAATACTACAGACAATGAAGTTTATATTATGTTTATACTGCTAAAGGTCTGAACTCTGTGGAGTCACTTCATAAGCTTTGAGCTTTTTTATTTGTATTTATATACTTTTTAATCAATAACTAGATTTTGTTTCATACTTCAAAACAAATACAACATCTATTATAGGTACTCACTCCAAGAAGTGACGCCCAAAAATGCAAACGCTATTCTTCATGCTTTTCTTACAGAAATGACAGATACCCTGCACCAGTAATCAACATGCCAGGTTGTTGTTTCTCTAAATTGCAGCAAGGGATGTTTGCACAAATCAAATACCATTCTTGCAGGGTTAGGCCAGTAATTCATGCACAGTATCGTATCAACCACACTAATTTTGGAATATGGTCAGCTTACTAAAGCGGAAGCATTTCACTCTCCATAGAGTAAAAATGAAACCTTCAGCGTCCTATATTGCCATGTCTTGGTCTTACTTTAAGTGGCATTTGTCCCTAAATTTATTCTTTTCTTAGTCCATTCTGCCTCCCAAGATCCGTTTTCCAGTATACAAAGTTTTCTGTCCATATTTGACATCTGTTCTGAAAGGCGCTTTTTGAATGATCTTGGATATAGTAAAGAGTCTTCACCTCACAGTGCTGAGGCAAAGGGGAAAAAAAAAAAAGGCTTGTTTGTAGCTGTAAAATATAATTAGTCTTTTCCTAATCAGAAGAATAAAAATTACATTTTCATAAAAATCTAATCAAGCATATACAAAAATCAGTGTCCTCCTGGCTATGCAGGGTTCAGATAGCCAAATTAGATTTTTAAAACTACAGTAAGTGCAGCTTTAAAAAAAAAAGAAAAAAATCTATTTGAGCAATGTGCTGCACTTGTCTTCTGAAGCTGGAGCTAGTGTTGACCAAAACCTGAGCTACAGTGTAAAGTCCATGATGGATCTGAGTCTGCCTGAACACTATACCCCGATGTGACAGAAAGAAAGCTGGCTGCTAGTTCTCGTGCTTTCTTTAGTGGCTCTCCTTTTCTCATGTTTTCAGAAAGATATGTTCTCCAGAAGTTTGGGGGAAGGTTGAATATGCTATGGCACACTGTATTTGTCATTTTCTTTGTCGTCTTTTGTACGGATGCAGTAAGAATTTATTGTTATCATCAATAGTATTTTCCTCTACATAATTAAATCTAAATCTTGAGGAAATTCCTAATTAGCTGTGAATTATATTTAGACCATCTAGGATATTGGTATCTTCTTTATTTTAAAATTACATTTTGACTTTGGAGAGTGAAAGTTTACCCATGTGACTAAAGAGCTGACCTGATCATTGCAATTTCACTTCATTTATAAATACTGCTGATAGACAGAAATGTATGAAAGCAATTATTGTTAGCAGAAAGCCTTAAAAACCTGCTGACTTCAAATTAAACAGCACAATCCTACGATTCCCTGTCATTCTTTTCAAACACTGGCAGTATCTGTGGAGTATAGGCAATGCAGACAATAGCATGGGATGAAGTGCCAACATTTTCACTATGCATTAAAAGCAAAACAAATCTTGATCTTAGACTCTCTGAGAGTACCTAATAGTGTATGTATCCTTACAGTAGACAGGATTTATTTTTCTTTATTTTATTTTCTTACATTTTCTTTCATTTTATTTTCTTTTCTTTATTTCATTTTTCTTTTCTTTTTTAATGTGTGTGTGCATGATTTGGTAAACATTACACTTCATAAAAATGTAACTCCAATGAAATCTGAGGGTGAAAATTGTGTTCATGCACTTTTTGATTTATGGGAAGAAGTGGCATAAAATGCTCAAGTTTTAATACAGTAAGTTCATCATTGGCATACCATCAGATACAAAATATAACTGCATTGTCACCTTGGACATAAGAAAGCAAAGCCATACTTTAGTCATACTATGTGGACATACTACTAGCTACCATCTCAATCTGTGATTTCACAGTTGCTTTTATTATTACTATTATATTATCATATTATTATTAATATTATTATTAATATTATTATTATTGTTATTATTATTATTTGGCTGCAATGGGATTCACATAATCTAAATAAGTGAAATTGTGTACTCAACACTTGATGTTGTTGCATTTATTTATTTATTTATGAGTAGCATGATCTCAATAGTAAATGAGGCATAGGAATTAGGAATAGAAATTTCATCTTAAAAACAAAATAAAAACCTCCTTGGTTTGAATAAATGATAATTTGATCATTCCAGTTACATGATTTTTCTGCATTTTATAGCCATATTGCCTTTGTGCCTCCCAATGCACCTAAAATTACAAATACATGTATTCGTACTAAATTCTAAGTAGAATCCAGTTTCTTTTAAATGATCTCAATATTATTTCACTAAAAATGGCTAAAAGGCAGGAGGCTACTTCTATTGTAATGAAAAGTTTACATAGGAAAAGAATTTTGAAATCCATATAGAAACCCCATCTTACCATTCATTTACTGCTAATTCAGATTTATTTCTGCATATAAACTTGAGGTTATAGTCTGTGCCTAGACCTTAAATGCACCAGCGGAAGGATAAAAAAATCCTTCAAAATACCAGTTTTTCCCCCACAAGTACAATTGTTCTTGTGCCTTCTGTGGCTTACAATTTTCATCTTTTAAACTTTATTTTTCAATTACTACAGCTGCAATAAACACTGACTTTTTTTTTTCCAGCTGTTTGACATAATGTTGATAGCTATGCATATTTTGTGTCTTTTTAAAAATTAAAAAAAAAAAAAACAAAGCAGGAGAATACGTTTTTGAAGAAGAGAATTTTTAGAACAGTTTGATAATGCAAATTATTTTTTCTCAATTGTTTGAGCAGCATTCAAGTTTTGAAAATTCTTGTAGAAGCCAATTTTTTGTAACTGTGGTGCAAATCTTGTGTTTTCTTAGCCTGATGAAAAGTAGTATAGAAGCAATATTTCATACGTGACATATGTGCGTATACATATACATATGTAGTCACACACACAGGACAACATGTGTGGTCATATGTATGTATATTTACACAGAAACACACACACACACACAAAATATGCGTATGAAGTGAAAAGCTTACCTTTTTCCTATCTAGATTAAGAACCTATTTTAGACATTTGTTATGTTTTGTGAAAAGAATGTTCTATTTGAAACTACAAAACATTTAATTCTTACTGTATCTCTGGTTGTTTAATGGGAACGTTTCACATTTAATGGTAAACACGTGGAAGATGTTAGAATGTAGTAATTATTTAAGAAGGTGTTCACCCATGTATTCCTGAGGTTTGCTTTGTGCCTCTGAGTATTATTTAATTAAAGTGTTTTAAGTTTGAAGAATCTTTGTTACTGTACCAGGTATGTGGGTGAACATTGAAAATCGAGGGGAACTTTTATAAAGCAATGTAAATATTCAACCTTATGGCTGTTCTTGCATAAAGACATAAGATTTTAATAACTACATTCTGAAAACATCTGTTGAATTTATAAGAAACACTACAGTAACTGTGTAGATAGTTGAAAGCATTCTTGAAAATCCAGCTCTCTACTTTTAAAAGTTAAGTCTCTTTCATCAGATGTCAAGGGAATGGGTAATACAGTTTCTGTAAAATTGCAGAATTTTTTTCTATGTATATGAAGTCAGTTAATAGAAAAATGTTTTTTTTCCACAGGTTAATATTAATTAAGAAATAAAGGTGAAGATTTTGTGGCTTTAAAGATAGGATTTTCACCAGCAGCATTGAAAGATTATACATATATATATATACAGAAAGATATATATATATATATTAAAAATGGAAAGTGGTTTACAAAACCCCCAAAATGAGCACTGTACATGAGAAGTGAAAGCAAAAACTATATTTGCCATGTGTATTATATAGCAATCATTGGTGTTAATAGTGCAAATGTTTCCTTCTGGTACCAACTATGTGTTTGAAAATTCCAATACGCATTGTTTTCAAAAAGCTCCCCTTAAGGAATGTAACTGGTTTATATGAGTAAGCAGTTACTGTATTGCACTTAAATGTTCTGTTGAAGGAAATGCAATTTTGTTTTCTGTAGAACTGTTGGTTGTAAACCATCTATAAACTGAAGCTAAAAATGCTCATATTTAGAGCTGGGATGAAAACTGGTATTTAACCTTTGTATCTTCTTAGGAATATCCTTTTTAGTGTATGAAAGGTGGTGGCACTATGACTTTATTTAGTCTTTTCATCTGAGCCACAGTCACCTCTCTCCCAAAGCAGCCACCTTCCAAATGCACAAATACTGGGATATGTAGAAACAAATCTAGAAGAAACAGTGAGCTTACATTTTTCTCCAAAATCCATACTTTCTGCATTAATTGTACCACTAGTGAGATAGTAGACAAACACAATAACCATCTCATTACCATATATCGTGGAAGAGTCAGAAACTAAAAAAAGAAGGAAAAAAAAGCCTCTTAAGGTTGGTTTTAATGCTGCCCAGAAGAGTCAAAGGTTAAGGTTTAAACTGATATTGTCCCAGCCATTACTCATATGTATATAGTTACAAAAGTGACAAAACACTGCCTTTATATTATTTAGCAATATGTTGTAAATAGCATTATTAAGCTCTTTTTTTTTGTAATAAAGACCCTTTAATTTGAAGATAGTACAATAACTGAACTGATAAAGTCGATTTTTGATTTTTTTTTATTTTATTTTTTAGCTAGAGGCAATTTCAACTGTGGATTTTTTTGTTGTTGTCTATTGTTCTGAAGACTTTGCATAATTTATTGGTTTAATTTATCCTAATTTATTTGATGAAGGTGTACAATTTTGTATTACCAAGGATGTACTGTAATATTAATTGATGACAAGATAAAACAATAAGACTCCCCTGTCCGTTTGGAAAAAAAAAGGTGCAGTAGACAATTGATTGAAAAAAGTTACAATTCTAGCTTGGCAGCTACTAAATTTAAGATAAACACAGGAAAAATGTTTGGGGGGGGGGTGGATTTTATTTTGTGTGTTTAAAGCTTTTGTATACTCTCCAGACTTTTACCTTTTTGCTTTGTACCACTTAAAGGATACAGTAGTTCAATTGCCTTGTGTGCCTTCCATCTTCTCTAAACTGAATGTATGTGCAGTATATATGCAAGCTTGTGCAAAATAAAATATAAATTACAAGCTCATTGCCATTGTTTATATTTATTTCCAAAAGTTTATATTGCCCCACATCAAGAGGTGAACCCCCGGACCACTCTGCTGTGGCCAGGTTATGCCTAACACTGTGGTCCTCTGAAGGTTTTCTTTTCCCCTTAGTTCAAATTATTTATTAATGAAACCACCAGCCCTCTTGCAAAATGGATATAATGATTTATCGCATCGGTGTCCTACCTCCAGCACAGCGCCGGTTAAGATAATGAATGTTATTTTGCAATAGTCTATCTGACAAGGAATAACTCCCTGTAAGAGACCTGTTATGTCTGAGGTATACACAGCCCTTTAAATAAAATGTAGCCAATGTGAGCTAGAAAGTACTTTTATTTATACTGTTTAATCATTTCCTGGATATGCCTGCCGTGCTGGTGTCCTGCAACAGGAGGTCCCTCAAGTTGGGTGAATGCAAGGATAGTGCTTGTTGAGATGTTGTTCACATTTGTTACTGTTACCAGCTTGGCATTGTTAAGGGTAGTGACCAGATACCATTCTCTGTTGTTTCTCTTATAATCCGTCACTCATGGATCACTTCCATTTCAAGCTGTATCATCAGTAGGATTATATATAACTAGTCTGTTCTTACACAGTTCCTCAAGATGTATTTGTTCATGGTTTTTCTCTGTTCCTTCACTGTGTCTGCTGTTTCATATGTATCTTAAAATTTTGAAGTTGAGTGAACTTCTGATTTACATCACTGTGTTTCAGATACGAAAGGTCTCTTTTTGGCTTAGAATTAGTGCAGATGGCAGTAAGATGGTAGCTTATTTGGATCACAAAATCATGCAAGACTTCTCTGATTTTGAAGGAGAAGCATGTTAAAAATATGTTTTGATCTGAGGTCATTTATTTTCAGAACCTTCTGTGATTCAGCCTCAGGACACTGTAGAGCTGAGCTGGAACCTGAATCCAGCTTTAGCTACATTGTAACAACTAAATAAATACTTCATATCTGCAAGAGCAATTTAAACTCCATGTCTTTTCATACAACCGGAGTTGCATTTGCTGGGCCACATCAACAACAGGTGTAAAGGAGGTCAGTGGAAGGTTATGAAGTTACATCTACATAACTAATAGTCATTTAGGTGTGAGATCTTCTCTGGTTTTACTGCAAAAAAATTGCCTCTCCTAGTTGACGTTTGTCCACATTATCAAACTAACATACTAGAAGCATTTCCAGGTCAAAGTACCTGATATTCAAGTAATTTACTAAGGGGCTGGCTGCCTCACAGCACTTACTGTCTGTGGATCCATGCTAAAACCATGGCGTGGTGGGCAGGGCAGACTGCAGTGTCTGAAATGATGAGTGTGTCAAGGTCTCTGGCTCATCCACTCCAGAAAGCCTCCAGCTTTGAGGAGGTCCTCTTCCAATCATGGTTCGGAGCAAGCACAGGCATCCCAGGAGGGAGCTGCTGGGAAACCATGAAAATGTTTTCCTTGTCGGGGGAAGGCAAAGAGAGGGTGAGGAGACTACAACCCAGCAGCTGGCTAAGCAAGCCCTAGCAAAGGCTTACAAAGGCAGCTGCAGACTACATGGGAGGGCTCATTCTTGTGTCAGTTATCAAGAATTAACTAGATGAGGGAGAGGGCGATCATCCTCAGGTACCCAGTTAATGGACCAAAGGATACGAGCTGCATGGGTAATTGCTAGCTCTCTCTGTCTCCTTATCAGTTTTTCTCTCAAATATACTAGTTCTGTGAAATACAAGACACTATTTCCCATTTTACCCTGCAGCACACAAATCTCTAAATAAGAAATTCTAGCTATTGGCATCTCAGAATGCTGCAGGAGTTCAGAGCTAGACTGGAACTTGGCAAGTAGTCCCTGTCATTGCAGAGGGCCAAATCAACTTTCCCAGGCTTCAAGCACCCTCAAATGATCCAAATTTTGCAGATCTGGCCATCTGTGCTTGGAAATCCTCAGTTCCCCTAATACCTGGAATTTTTACAATAAGGAAGATACTATGTTCTAGCTTTAAAATCATAAAGAAGACATGAATCATTCCTAAGCAAGGCAAATAGAGCAATTTTATGTCAATGAGACCATCACTAGGAACTGGGGTCTTTTCACATCATGTTACTGAGAAACCAAATGTGGAAGACTGCATTTTGTCATTTGAGAGCCTGAAAGAGTTAATTGCTCTCATTTTCTTGGTCTGTACCCTTATTTATGCCCAGTCTAAGTTGTGCCAACACAATTTCTATGGAGATGATCCCTTCTGATCCAGTCTTTCCTCTTTGTTAGGAGGGAAAGGGAGAGTTGCAGCATATGACTGACTGCAGTTAGGAAATAATGGCAAATAAGTCAGTCACTCTGTGCAGTGGGTTACAGTGTTTCCCCAAACAAACTAATCTTACTGACTTTTAAAATGTAGCATGGCATTTATTTTAAGAACACAATACGCAAAACTAAATCTTTGCTAAAGCTCATGGTTGAATGGGGCTGGAGGGCTCCCATGATGAAGGCGGAACTGATAGATTGAAAGGGCTGTGGGGTAGGAGGGTTGTTTCCCTGTGTGATCCAAGTGTTTGACCCTCTGGGCTCATTGCAAGGCCTGTCTGTTCTCCCAGCTTTTCAGTGGGCAGGGGCATTTGGAGAAACTGCCTATTAGAGCCTGATAGATTGGTGAGTGCAGAAAATCCATCAAATGCCATGATGCCCATTTTTGTGTACAGTTTATTAGCACTACTAACATACCTGTGCCTCAAAGAGATGAAAGAGATATCTTTTATTTAAATATTACAGGTTTTTTTAGACACTCAAATGAATGCTTGTTGGCTTAGGTTAGCCTGACTCTTTCCAGAGCTGCAGAGCAGAGTGAGACACTGACTCTGCTTCAGAGAAAGGACCCCCCCACCTCTCTCTGCCCAGAGTCTGCGAGGCTGTGATTGCATTTTCATGAATAAATCCTAGGCGAGTGAATAGTGGTACTTTCCCATTTATTTGGGAATCAGTGTGAAAAAACAAACAAACAAACAAACAAGCTATTTGCTTCACAACAAAACACATGAAAATGAACTGCTGTTCGCACTCAAAGGCAGTTAATTGCATGCAGGGTTTAATTTTATTCTTTAAAATTATACTTAAGGTTGAGTCTCTATCTAGGCAAAGGAAAGGGGAAAAAAAAAGAGAAAGATGGCACAGATAGTTAAAGAAATACTACTGGCTCCAATGTAAATATGTTTGCAGTTTTGCAAGAGACCTGCCAGTCAAGCAGCTGTGGGAGGTAACAGGGGAGAACGCAGGAGAGGAAAAAGTCTTGTGGCAACAGTGGCCAGTTTCATTATGGCTACTGCCAGACTGTGAAACAACTCTGGGGGCTTGAAATCCTATTGCCTATTAAAACTGGGCATGACAGCTCTTTTTTATGCTTCACCAACCAGAGATGGAACTGTGTCCTAGGGGAAATAAGGAAAAATATTTATTACAAGTGTTTAACACCTTTTAGTACAAAACAACCCTAATATGCAGCACTCAAGGATAATTCCTGCCAGCACATGTAAAACCAAGGGAAATCGCTTATCAGCTCAATAATTTGGTCAGAGCTTTTAAAGGAAGAGATGATGTTCCAGTCAAAACCATAAGCCCAGATTTCTCTGAAGTGGAGGCACTTTAGATTTTTATTTTTTTATTATTATTATTTTTACAATTTCTCAGTAATCCGCACAAGGCTCTGACAACACACCCACCCCAGGGACTGCATGGCCTGACTCGGGCTGAAGATTGGCCGTTCAGACTGGAGACTTACCTGCCCCTCACACACAGCAATAGTGGCTGGCATATTAAAGAAAGCCATAGGAGAGTTAGGGGTGGATCTTGAACAACCCACGAGGCGGAGGTTTGAGCTACTTCAAAGGCTTATCTGAAAACCGCGCACCCTGAGCTCGTCTTACACTGCAAACAGCCTGGAAGCACAAGAATGCCCAGATCAAGGGGTGTATTTCCAATCTTTCCTAATAAATTTTGTGTGTTTAGAAGCAGTGAAATTCACTGCTTTGTTACATGAGCCTATGCATTATGACTTTAGGCAAAACCTAGATCTGATGGGGAGCTCCACCATGCATTGAGCGCCACAGGGAAAAGTCTCGAGCACTTTCAAAAGGCTGAGCTGAAAATCTATTCATGCTGCCAGTCGCATGTCCCCATTTTATAGGCAGTGGAATGGAGGCATGAGACGGTGGCACCATCTCCCCAGGACCCCCCATCTGCCCTCTGGAGAGCCAGGAACAGCGCCCAGTCTTCCAGCCCTGTGCGTTACTCATTAACACTCCCGTTACTCGTTAACAGCCCGCACAAGAGGTTCCTGTGCAGCCCTCCCAAAGACCCCAGTTTATATTGTGCAATCGACGCACTGCTGCTGTTTCAGCTTTATCTCCTAGCAGAAACCTTGCTTTCAGCCATCCTTTTGCATCTTTGCGAGTGACCGGAGCCAGTATTTTAGAATACTGTTTACCCAGCCATTTGCTTTCACAGAACCTGGGGGGAACCGCAGAGGAATTAGAAAAGACCATCCCTGGTGAGGATTTCCCCCTGCCCATGAGCCTGGTTTCTCCCTTCTTGGTGCTGGTACACACCATCAGGAAGGTCCTGCTGCTTAAACGGTGTTTCTGCCCTTCCTGAAATTTCCAGAGTATTCATCAGACCTTCACTGGGCCATGGCCAGCTGCTGGCTGCGGCACAGGGAGGCACAGCACAGCTGACCCAGTGGCTGGCAGGGAAAAGAGCAGGTCAGGGTGTGCTGTGGTGGGGCAAGGGGGGAAACCTGGCTCTGCCAGTGAATGACCCTGTGCAAAGGGCCGGGCAGGTGGTGCTGCCTGGGGCCACAAAAGCTGCTCCTTACTCTGGGCAAAGGTACTGGGGTTCAAAGCTGGCGGGCCAAGAGGGCTATGGCAGTGCCGAAGGACAGCAGGGGCAGAAAGGGTCTGGACCCCCCATCAGCGGGGGAAACTTTCTAATCAGTGGGGTGAAGCTGGTGCCCAGTGGCGGGCCCTTCATGCAGCTACCTACCTGTCTTTCCAAATTTCAGTACCATTCTCACATCTCTTTGGAGAAGGGAAGTGGAAGACTGTGGTTTTGACAAACATGAAAATAGTATCAGCCCCAGCAAATAAGCATGTATGTTGTCCTCAGCAAAAGACCTGTACAACTGTCCAGGGATTCTGGATACAGTGCAAATTGCAAAATTCAGGATTCATCCAAAACATCATACTATTTTTTTATGTAGATAATATCAGTAATTTGTAATAATTATTATTGTTATTATTAACCTTAAGGAACTTTGTTATTCCATAAATATAAATAAAGTGTAATAATCCTTAATCTGATTTCAAATGACCTGAAAAGAGGATCAAAAAAGTGCAAGACAGCTATACAACAGGGGAGAAAATGGGGGGGGGGGGGGGGAAGGGGGGGAAATGTGGGTGAGGGGGGGCAGTGGGAGTGTTGACTGCAAAGAAAGAAAATTATCCCGATTCTAGCACTGCTGGAAAAACGTGAAAGTTATTGCCGCACAAAGAAGCTCTTGAACTGCTCTGCCTTCCAAAATTTCTACTGCACTCTCTGCAGTTACTTGTGTATGGCAGAAGCAGCATCTTTGTATTATATGAACAGTCTGCTTCATAATCAAATACCATCTGTCGCTACATCTGAACTTGTTTTCAACATCTGTGCGTTCTGGTCTTAACAAAGCTTTAAAAACTAATTCAAAAACTTTCACAGATCACTGACTAAATATGTACATTTACCATCTTTCATATTGGTTTAAAATATTTCTTCTATAGCTGCATCCCCTTGGCTGGGAATAGTTAAGATGTATACACTGAGTTGCTTTATTAAGCTTATTTTCTAATGGCCTTGGGTAGCCAAGTGCAAAAGAGGGACACTTGCTCAGGCACCGAGAGGACCCATCATATTCTTTCTTGGTGCCAATACAGTCCCTTTCTGCCAATGAGAAACCTGAAAGTTGATCAGCTACCATACCCCAATTACTCAAAATGACACTACAGATAAAACTGCAACCAAGGGGAGAATCAACTGTATGGCTTATATGCTGCTAAAGTGTGTCTGAACAAATGGTGAAGTAAAATCATGAGAGCCCTCAGGAGGATAAGTACGTTGTTACTTTGCACATGCTTCAGAAATGTGAAGTACATCTTTACAGAACTTTTGGCCAACCCCCTGGCAGATGTTGACCAGTTTTGCTTATGTATACATCAGTTGCAGAACACTAAAACAGAGATTGGAAATTTTAATTTAGTCAAGGCAGTTGGGCTAAAATGATGGCTTTTGTTGAAACCATTAAATAGAGCTGCCTAATGAAGTACAGTACAGCACTGGCAAACCGAGCCCTGATGAGATGCAGCAGCTTCCAAACTGCAGCCCTGGAAAAGGGAAGAAGGAAGCTTGCAAGTCTTTAACTAAAGTGGAATGGCGACAGCTCTTGTAAAGCTGCATTTGATTTTGTGTTTGAGGGCAGATGCACTTGTACATTATCGCCCTGACATTTTAACCATTAGTTGGAAATGTGCCGGTGCAGTTCCTGCCATATATTTCTCAATCCTATTTGTTAGAAAGTGAGCTAATAGACAGTGTGATGAAGTGATCATAAATTCACTTTCAAAGGGCATTTGGGTTCAGAGCCTAAAGATTGAATATGGCAAATTCTTAGGCACATGGAAGAAGGTGGGGGCCAGGAGGGTCATTCTCACTGATGGGTTCAGTGATTGATTCCACTACAGAACTATATTTGCCCTTTACTTGGCTGTTTAACACAGAATAGCTATAATAGGTTCCCGATCCATTATTCCTCTTCTTCCTAGGGTCACTATGAAGTGAAAGAAAATATAACCTTGGCTGTGATAAAATAAACTTTAACATTATCAGGTGTTTGGAAATTGGAAGTTGTCTGATTGCTTTATATAGGATACACATAAACACACACACACAAAGGGTTATAATATAATCCTCCGTGCTGCCCCTGACAAATGGTTATTACCATTCAGTATTGGTTTTTTTGCTCATGGAATAATATGGTGTCATGCAAGTCCACACAGCCTTGAAATTCTTCTTATTATACACAGCCTTCCAAAAACCACATGCAGAATGCTGCTCTTTTAATGGTGATTAGCAGCATTTTTTTAAAGATAGGTGGCTTAGAACAAAATTTACTTTGAGAGACAAAATAAATTATCTGAAAGGCAAGATGAAAATGAGTGTTTTAGCACAAGGCAGCCCCAAAATATTTTCAATAATTAGGAGAGACTTATGTTCCATTTCACTGTTTTATGTGTTATATAGTATAGAGCAAGTGCTACTGTAGTTAAGTGTTTGTCAGCATTTCCCTTGTAAATCCTGGTTTTCCAGAGGGTTGGTATAACTTGCCAATTTCAAATCGCACTGGGCTAACACTCACTATACACATTGTCAGCCCAGATGCAAATTTCTCTTGTTGTTATTACCGAAAATGAAATCAAGTGAAGCTGCTGGTTTTTAGTTGATGGCAAAAGATGATGGTTTGGAAGTGGAGGATGGCAGTGGTGTGTGTGCTTTTTTTTTGCTCCTACTTGGGTTTTTGTTGCTGCAATGGTCTGATTCAAATGGGTTTATTTTGAAAGGGATGTGTGGGGAAGTTATGCGTATTTTTATACACCCCAAAATATAAGTGACACTTAGAGGACTAAGGGAGACAAGAGGACAGCATTCTGATATGGTGCAACTTACTCCATCAGGCATTTGGTATTCAGGAGTACACCTGCTGACCTCCATCCCGAGCTTTAGTTCTGCACTGTAAAGGCCCTAACATGCTAATAAAGGTCCATCCAGCAGCCAAATTGTGCAAGAAAACATGAAATCATTTGCCTCAGCTGGAGCAACTCCTGTGAAGCACAAAAGCAAACCCTTGTATTCTCCTCCCAGCCTTTGGGACCAACATTTTGAATTCCAGCAGAACCTTATAAACACCACTGACTGAACCATGAAAAAGGGGCCAAACTTCCTTCCTCAACATCCCCAAAACCTATACCATTCCACAATGGGCACAGGAGAGCACAGGACTTTGGGGCTGCAGTCCTAAATGTTCTCTGCTTGACAACAGACCACAGGGGCGTGTTCTCCACTTTTAATTAATTAAAATTAATTTCCAAACTTTAAAAAAACAATTCTGAAACACTGCTGTCCTCCTATTGTTGAATCTTTTCCTATTTAACACCCACTTGGTTTTGTTAACTGGAGAAGGCTGTACTGAGATTCTCTCAGCTGCTTTCCTCTCTGAATCCAGGCTAAAAGCAGATTTACACCAGTGCAGCCATATATTGTAAGAGAAAGTGAAGAAATAGGCCTGGAGTCAAATGACTGTGTTGGGGAGTGTACTTTTAGATGTTTACAAATCTAGAAGGTTTTCTGCAAGTAAAGGAATGGGGACTCCCTGGGTGAACAGTTGTTACCAGCTCAAGAGAGGCTAAAAAGTGGCGATACCACACTCCAGTTGCCCTGAGAAAGACAAATTGGAGAATATGTTCATATCACTTAGCAGATATCCACAAGCCTTGTAGTACTTTTAAATCAGACTCTGCTGATGTGACTTGCAGAGCTGTCAGTTTGGGGGGGTTTATCTTACTACTGTTGGAGGTGTTGGGGTATGGCTTGTGATATTTTTGGTGCTCTGGACTGAGAGACTAAGGTCAGCAAAAGAGACTGTGACAGTGTAGGTTCAGTCTGCGTATAGTAACAGCAGGTTAATTTTATAAGCCATTGCTCAGGTACCTGCCTCCAAGATCTGCAGCAATCAGAGCTACCCCATACACCACTTTAGCATAGAAAACAAGGTCTGAATTAGTCACACATTATTTTCCCCTCCTGGAAAAATACTTAGGTAGATTCCGCTTGAAGACAAAGGGCAATTCCCTGCCTATTTAGTGTTAAGCTAGAATGCCACTTTTATTCTATATCCAAGCCCCAAATTTATGTATATTGATGCATTCCAACACAAAAGTCAAGCTTCAAGATCAGAAGATCCCAGCAAAATGTCAAGATATTTCCACACAAAAGAGAAACTGGATTTGTCCTCTATGTAAGACATACAGCAGATAAAACCAATAATACCTTATCTCCTCCCATAACTTCCTGGCCAGGAGCAGGAGCAATATATATTAAGATATCAATTGACTCTTTATAGGATTAAGTAAGGAACAGCTGAAATCAGTCCTTGCTTTTATTTGAGTTGAATTCATCCAGTCGTAGATCTGTGTGGTAACCACCTATAATAAAGTAATAATAGCAATAATAATAGAGCTTTGTACTTTTACAGCATCTTCCATCGAAAGCTATCTCAGTGTGCTTCATAAACATTACTCTTGAATCAGTTTCTTCAATTCCTCCAGTTTCTCTTCATCTTTATCTGTAGAATCTGCAGTAATATGATAGCATGGATAGCCTTACAAATAAACTAAGACAAGCTGTTATTTCAATGAAATATGGAGAGAACAAGGTAAAGTTATTTGAAAAATATGAGAAAAATTCAGTAGGCTGGAGGTGGCATATGTTCATTTTGCTAACATATTATGTGCTCAGTTAAGGATAAAAGAAAATCCATACATTCTGCTAGGTTCACTGATATTCTTGCATTAAAGGAACATAAATCAACGTGAACCATTCACAATGTCTTATTTCTCAGACAAAAAAATGAAGAAGAAAAATATTAGTGAAGAAAGTTTGGAAATTCACAGTTTTTGCTTCTTTATGACAGATAATAAAATCTCAGTCTTATGATCATACATTTCACATGTATGTAAGTCATGGCATTGAAAGGTGACAGGACATGTAGGTGTGGGTTGCAATTTGAGGCTCCCCAAAACAGCAGGGCTCTCTTCACCTAGAGTTATGTGGGAACTAGCTCAGTAAACATAGGTATGAGACAAATAAGAAATACTAACAAATATTGACATAGGTATTGCATTCAGTGTCTTGAACTGACTTCAGAACAAGAGAAGAAGATGCTGTTTGCTTAAAAAAAATCATCCCTGGAAGCTTAGCCTGTCTCCAGTGGAAAACTTCCTTGAATGAAATTCCCTCAATGTGGACAGCCAGCACAAAGCCCATATACTACTTATCTTGTGGTAATTCTTCTTCTATTTCTGTTCTTTAATTCCAAGTGAAAGGTAAGCAAAATTTAAAAGATGAGGAGAATACATGAGAATGCACAAAATTATGCAAGCAGGCAGATTTGGGAGAAAAAATGCACAATTAAGAGGAATTTTCTAAATGGAAAGTGCTTCTAAGCAGGAAAATCCCGATCTTCCACCAGTATCAAAGGCCTTTTCCCTCTTGCTTTGTGTTAGGTTTGAAGATTGTCTCCACAAAGAAGCTGGTCCCTATACAACTAAGTCTCCATTTCCTTTGCTGAGCAAGTCCAGTCTTGAATCAAGCACAGTGGAATGCTGGGAGAGTCAGAGTGAAAGGGGGACAGGCAGTGAGCTCCAGTGGAAGACTTAGACAAATAAGAACCCTGTGGTCCATGCCTCAACTTCTCCACTCATAAAATACAAGCAGTAGTAAGTATCTTCCTGTGCTAATTGTTTTGAGACAGGCTGTCTGTGTAAACGTTAAGACTACTACCAGTTATTATACCTTCAATAATTTCATTCTGCCCTCCTTCTTTTCTCAATATGACAGTGACTGTAGTGCTAGCCCAGTAATTGGATATTTTCATGCCTCAGATTCACTGGTATTTAATTTTTATATCATTCTCAGAACCTATCACATATTTGTTTTGATTTATTCAATATTGATCCTTTCTCTGACTTTCGAGCAGCTATCACCTTCCCTGCCCGTTCTCAGGGAATCTGCCAAGCCAGCAGTTTGTGATTTTGTCATAATACATGTGTTTCATTTTCTGAGTGGCTGTCACAAGCTTCTGGATCTCACAAATGTTACATCCCCTCTTTTTATTCACACGTTCTGTAAATTGAAGGTTCTCAGAGATGGGCTTTTCTTGTGTGCAGAAGCAAGGCTTTTTGTATCAGTTTGCAGGATAAAAATCTAAACCTGTTTTAGCAGAGAAAGAGGAGCTTTATTTTTGCTGGATTTGAATAAATGCTCTTATACAGCTTTCTACAGTGTATTCACTGTGCACAGAGAAAAAAGAAAGCTGACTGAGGCGAACCTGGGGTAACATTTTCTAAAGTGTCTAGATGACTTGAGCAGGTTTCACTTTGTTAGCAGTCACTCACCTTTTTCTTGTTCTCGGTATACAAGTACATCCCCACTTCAGAAAATAAGTTTAACATATTCTAAACTGCCTTCCCCAAATGTGTTCCTTGTGAGTTCTCTCACAGATGGTAGTCTTCTGGAGCGTGGCCATGACAAGAAGGCCAAATATCACCAATCTTAAACATTGTACCATTAGAAACTACCCTCCTCCAAGGAAGAATAAAGCAAAGCCTATGCCATGCTATGTTAAGAGCACAACCAGCAGACCATGGGAAGTTTTCATCCCCCTCTATTCAGCTCCATCTGGAATACCACCTCTCACAATCTTGGAAGTCAAAGAGGATAGTGAGAACCTGGAAAGGTCCCAGCAGAAGGCTACCAAGATCATTAGGGCTAAAGCACATGAATGCTGAGGAACTGTTGAAGCACCTGGTCTTATTTAAGGTGGTGAAGAGGAGGCTAGGAAGGAAGGAAGGTCTCTAGTCAATATTTGAAGGGTAGTCACAAAGACAACCAAGCTGTTCTTCCTGATAGTGACAGACAATAAAACAAGGAGCAATAACCATGAGCTGTGGCTCAGAAGATTCAGAGTAGACATTAGGGAAAATTTACTCACTAGGGAACTAAGTTCGTAGTGCAGGAACAAGTTACCCAAAAGCTGGTGTCTCTGTTCATGGAGGTTTTCAAGACTCACTGGGGGAAAAAACCCAAACAAACAAACAACAAAACAAAACAAACCCAGAGCTGACATTATCTAGCCAATTAGTAATAGCTGTGCACTGAGCCAGAGGCTGAACAAGACAACCTCTAGGACGCTGTTACAATTCATACTTCTATGGTCAAAAAATGTTAGGGAAGTTCAAAGATACTTTTCCAAGGAGCCCTCGGAGAGCATACACATGTACACACTAACAGAGGGAGAAATCAAACAGGGCTTCCAATACAAACAACTTCCCAAGATATTCTGCCATCAAAGTTAACCTCCTGTGATCTCCACAGGCATTTGAGAGATGAAGTAGGGTAACATATAGCAGTCTGAGAAAAATAGTCCCTGTGTTATTTACAGTGAAGTTTTTAGTCTTATCTCCCTATGAAATTCTTGTACCACTCAGGAAACCCCCAGCTTTCTGCAGAAGCAACTGCCAGTTTCCTCCTAGATCTCTTTTTCTCTCCAAACTGTTTTCCCTTATTGTGAGCTTGCTTTCTTTCTAATTCCACAACATGACATTATTTGAGTATTGCCTCTATTCTCTAGGAACATGCCATCTTGTGTAAAACTGACATCTAGGTACTTGTCTCCAGTAATTTCCAATCTGAGCAGCCTCAGAAGTAACTGGTTAATTAGAGGTATATGCTGGGGGTCTGTGTCCCTTTCAACAGTTTATGCTGTAGCACTCAGGGGAAGCAATGGTGGAAAAATATATCCTTTTCCATATAGAAATATCTATATAGATAGATACAAGCAGCTTACAAAGTAAAAGACAGTTTTGCACCTAGAAATGCAGAGATGGGGCAGACTTTGGCATGGATTCTTTTCCATAAACGTTTTACTGCATTACCATTTCTGCTATTGCGTCCAGTGTCACCAGGGAATGGTTCAGCATAAACACCTCCTGAGGAACTGTTCCAGAGCCTAATGCCAACCTGAGACAGCTGCTGATGCTGAACAACATCATCAAGGGCCCACTGTCCCTTCCTGCCACTCCTCCTCCTTCACTACCAGTGAAAGAACTATGAAAAGACCAAGAGCTGGTGTACAGCCAACAAGAACTAAAGATCTTGCAGCTGGTTGTACCACCTGTGCCTTGTGAAATTCCAGCCAAAACAACGTCCCCTCCCTTCCCTCAGATAACCCCTTTATTAAGGAGAAGGGCATCACATTTGATAACTTTATAAGCAGAACTGACACGTGCACAGCAGCAGATATGGAAGGCAATTGCTCCTGCTGTCACTAGTGGCTGTGGACGACTGACCGTCTTTTGTGGGTGTGCTGGGGCACTCTGGGGGAGCTGTCTAGTATGTTCAAATCCACACGCAGTGTGTAAGCCACATTGTGCCAGATATATATAGCTGTTCAATGCCACCCTGCTGAGCCAGTGCCAGGACAGATCACATGGTGCTTGCTTTATTTGGGCTGGTTTGAGGGAGATGTACAGAATCCATGAGTGAAAGCGCTGATACATGCTACTCTGACACAAAAGGAAGAATCCTTCACTTAGGGCCATAGAGCAAATCCAATGTTCTGGATTCCCTCGTTAATATCAAAGGGCATTATACATATGTAGTCAGAGTACATTGTCTCAGGCCATGTTCCACCACACAGCTCTGAGGGGGGATTTTGCTTGAAGCATGATAGAATTGAGTCTATAGCCATTAACTGATAACATTCTTCAAGCAGCAAAATATCAGGCGTGTTTGTTTTTGTCTTTTACTAGCAATTAATGTTTTGATTAATAATTTTTATTTTAACTGGTCTAGAAATGGGAAAGAATCAGTTAAGATGGAAATTATGCATCTTCACTCCATCTCATTCATGTATCTTTCAATTTATGTGTTTCATATGTAGCATGACCTTACACTTTTGTCCTGCTTATGTCCACATCCTTATTTAATTCAGTTCTGGTGGATGCTAGAAAGAAAAAGACCCTAAACAAATACATCTGGGTATAACCAGGGGATTAGTTATGATTACAGTGCACACCCTGGTGACAGTAATGGGAGAGGTAAGACCTTACTTTTCATGGGTGCTTGGCCTAAAGGGAGGCTCCTGATGCCAACAGGAGCACTGCCTTCAAAAACATAATTGACCATCTTTGACTCTGTTCAGTGAAGGGCAACAGCATTCATATATGCTGGCTTATTAGAAAATATCAGCATTGTAGCTTTTTTATCCAATTAAAAACATCTGGCACTAGGGTGATCCAGCTGGCAGCCCATGGATCCGTACCTAAGTTGTGGAATGGCTGAGCCCATCCCACCATGATTGCCTCAGCAGAGATCAAGAGCAGCTGTTAGAGTAGGGCCGAAAGCTGAGCACCTCTGCTGCATCTCTGCCCAACTGAGGGTTTCTAGACATCACCTGGAGGCAGGACCGTTGCCCAGGGCACAGCTGGAGGCAGAGAGGGTGGACCTCTCCTTCGTCTGACCCACAGCAGGGAAAGGTGGGCTAGGGTAGGAGCATCAGCTCCTCTACCCAGAAGTTTGGTTTTGCCTGGTATGGAGTAGCTGGGAATCTGTTGTCTATTAGAAACCGATCTCCTATTGAGGGTCACCCAACATTGTACTGGAAGCACTGGGAATATTTTTATATGATCTCTCAAGATAGAAACTAGCTGGCAGGAGGATTTAATTTTGCACACTTAGTTCTCCCTAGCAATTTCTGCCACAGAATTTGTACTCTTCCTTATTGACTCTGCAGGGTGGTACTGAGAGGAAATACACCATGACCTTCATCAAAATAAGAAGTACCATTAACATAAGTCCTATTCTTTCTCTGCTTTCCTCACAGAGTTAAGCGAGGCATAGGAATCATCAAATTAAATGGCTGGGTCAGCTTAATGTAATAAATCTATTAGTTCATATCATCATATATTTGATTTATACTACCATAGACAATTACTAGCATGTCATTTCTTTGTTTAGGGATTTTTAATTTGAAAGTGTTCTAATCCTTAGTGTCAGCTGTTCCTGGTGGGTGATGACATATCTACTGTGAGTGAAACATTCTGATGACATATAGAGTGTAGGAATCAAATGTCATAAGCATAAATATTTAAGCAATAAGACATGACAGGTAGAGCATTTCTTGGCGATTATCACACACCTCGGGTGGTGTTATGATGAGGCATTTGTCCAAAGGCCAACTGACTTTAACACACTAAAAGTAGCAAGATTGCCTGGAAATGTGCTGCTTGAAGTGTCTTATTGACATTTTTCCCTTCTCTTGATGATTTCTTCATTTTCTAATGGGACCCTTAAGGAATTACCATTTCTTTCCTCTGAGACAGGGAAAGCTTACACCTTCGGAAGATCTGAGCAACCAAAACTACATGGAAGGGGAACCTGAATGAAGATGGACCTAAACCTTAACAGAAGACATACACTGCCAACATTCACAGTCCGAGTGTGGCACAGAAACAGCAGGTCTGGCATTTCCTACTGTAATAAGTGCTTTCTGAATCAAGAAGAGTCCGCATGGCAGTGAGGAGATGAGAGAATTCTTTAGCAACATTCAGGCTACAGACCACATTTGAGGAGAAAATACCATATCATCGTCACTTAAAGGATGTTTTCTATAGTTGTTTGCTCTGGTTTAATAGCATTACCTTTCTTATGAATCATATAAGTCTATGCTGTGAAAAATAGAGGTTGGTCTTGACTGAAACCATATAAATACATACCTAATCTTCAAAGTTATGGTTTCAGTTTAATCCATCCAATATTGCCAAAAGCCAAACTGAGATGAACCAGCCTAACTTCATTGCAAGCAACTAGACCATTTATACCTCTGAAGCTCAAGTCTCTTGGGCTGCAGAAGTGCTGTTAAATAAAACATTATACACAAAAATAAATGTTGAGAGCCTTCAATGTCTATAGTACTTTTTTTCCTATTCACTTGCTGTGAAAGAGAGGAAACATACGGAAGAGTTTCCTAATTTGGCCAGGTCTGCACCATCCATGGCAATGTCTGCTGTGATTACAATACCTCAGCTTTTTGCATAAGTACTCAGCTGGCCTTAATACAAGTAGGTAGAAGAATATATATACACATCTAGTGCACCTCACTGAGGAAAATTACGGGCCACATTCGTGGTATGAAATTAGAGTTGCAAAGCCAATTTTAGGCATAACTGACTCCCTCAGCAACTCAGTTTGTTGGCAGTGTGCAAACAGAGCCTGGTTTTAATTTCATGAATTTCAAAATCATGCTTAAATTTTGGTTTAGAATTGAAAGGAAAATCCCACATCTTTTTCTTTGACCCCCACCTACCAGAGAGCTCACTACTCATAATAAAGAGTAATGGCTCTAGTCGTGGCAACATTTGGCTGCTCCAGCTGAGACACTGATGTTTCCATGGATGACTTTCAGCCTAGTGCTAAGGTGAACCTCTTCTTTCATGAAGAAAGAGCCATTCTCTCTGGTCTGGCTGCAAATCTCCCACTCTTCCTTCCTTGGCTGTAGCTCCACTGCAGCTTCAGCACCAAAGCTTGAGTTTGTTCCCCAGCATACAAAAGTCAGCAGTAGCACTCACCCTTAGTAGCATTTAACATTCAAATCACAGGAAGGCCAATGCGACCATCTCATGCAATAGAGTAATAGAAAAATGCAGAGATGGAAAAGACACTAGCAAAGTTTTCTTTGTGATCATTGTTTAACACTCTAAGTAATTAAATATTAATGAAAGTATGCTACTTTCATTTTGTGAGCAATTTAATTCAATTAAAAATAAATGGATCTCCTTGGCTCAGTGGATATACTGATATTCAGCACTGCCCTTAACTTAGTTTCAACAGCATTTAAACCCAGCACATCACAAAGTACAGCGGCTGAACGTAGCCCCCAGCTAACATCGTTAACTCTTTAAGTCCCAGCGGCATGATTCTGTCACCCTGCTGAACCAACGAGGCCTCTCCCAGGGAGTACTGGCTATGCAGTTTAACTTGCAGGAACAGTAATTTATACCCAGTGTGTTAGCAAAGATATCTTGCACTGGGGCACTGTTTTCTTGAAAGGAAGTAATTTCAGAAAGACTTAGCAGGCCTACATGGGCCTGAATCTACTAGCATGCCGTGATCTGGTTAAGTAATATATCTGGGAACTTCATGTCACATAACGTAGAACTATTCTTTTATTGCACTGAAAGAGCTGTTTTAGATTCCCTCTGAGCCCATAGGCCATGTCTTTCTGATAATAAGAGTGTTATCAATGCTTTAATATTGAACTCAAATCTCTGCGTGAGAGAGCATCTAAGAGCTATTACTCAGTGCTGAAAGCAAAACCCAACTGTTCTGAATGGGGAGGAAAATGCCAATCTGTTGACAAAAAGTTAAACAGAGGTGAAATCTAAACTCTGGCCAACATTTTACAGCCTTAGCGCATTGTTAACTTTTCAACTTATCTGTCAGGAATAGGAAACTAATGTTTAAAAACAATGTATTGCTTTTACGGGCAAGGTCAGCATTTGTTAGATTTCAGGGTTATGCTGAGCATAGTCAGCCAGGGCTACACAGAAAGAATTGCTTCACGACCCATGGGCTAAGTCCTTCTAAAAGTTAAAATGTACAAACCAATTTCATTCCCATTTTTTCCATGTACCCGACAGGAGCTCTGCTCTGACATTTTTGTTTGGCCTCTGTTTTCACATGTGATAGTACTAGCTGGAGGTTAACGTCCCTCAGAAGAGGCTGTTGAACAAACCCTACGTCAGAGAAGCTGTTGCTGCATTTCACTTTTGGGGGAGCTCGGGTTCAGGGTCACGCTGCTCTCTTCCAGGGGCGAGGTCCAGACTTGTGCGTCTGCCCCTTGGACAATGCCAGGCTTTGTTTGAGCAGCAAAGCATCCTTGCTCAGCCATGCAGTTCCCAAGGAGCTGTGTAGGTAAGATAATACAGGGGAAGTGGAACAGAGAGTCATTCTCTGTGAGAGAGAGACAGAGATCTTGTTCAGAAAATGTGGCTCAAGGATGTTTTCCCTATATGCTTTTATATTAAATAATCCCACCTCGTACACTCAGAAAGCATTTGATCCATGGAGTAACTGTATAGACTAGCAGATCATGGTGTCATTAAAAACAATCCATGTGTAATGTCCACTGTGCAGCAAACAGGACAACAACAGAGAAAGAAATAAGTTTCATTCAAAACAAAAGAGCTTCCAAAACATGTGCTGTGTGTGCTGCCACATCCATGAATTTGGTTTTCTGACAGATACAGCCCTTCTCTTTCCTTAGCAGGAAACATTCAAGTGGGCAGGACTTAGACTTTTTGTGCAAGCTGTAAAAAACACCATGAATGCCAATATAGGTGAATTTGTATGGAAATCCCAGTAATAGAGAGCTATTATTTATCATTCATATTGAATTAAAATTTATTTGTCATAGAATTAAGAATATTTGTGGATTATATGCAAATAGGCAAAAAAAAAGATTCTGTGAAAAAAGCATAACACAGTATAACTTATGTGATCAATTACATAAAAGAGCTTAGGCATGCACATACTCAAAAAGTACTAGCTTTTGAACAAGTTGTAGACCCAAGTTTGCTTACAAAACATAATACTTAAATACAACCATAAAAGCCAAACAACAACAAAAAGGCACAACAGGTCTCGTAAGTGATTTGGGATGAATTATTTGTCCAGCCCTAGTTGAGGTATATTTTGTACCTTCTGCCCCATGTGCTTGGAGACTTCCCAGCTTGTTTTAATCTCTCTAAGCAAATGAGAGCTCTCAAGGCTCATTAGGGCTATTTACATAGTTCTTAACTGGAAAAAATTAGATCTAAAAAAATGAATAAATAAATAAACTGATGTGGAGTATGAATAAGATGTCATTTTTAAAATCGATTTCCAAGTCTCTTACCAACATGGACCTCCCTGGAGTTACTTCAAAAAAATAGCCATGGGGAGAAAAGGAAAGAAAAGGTGAAAAGAAAAAAAAATATAAATACAGTTCAGAGAAGAAAGTAATCTCGGGACCTGTGATGTAGTCTTGACTGTCCACAGGCAGCCATTTTTCCAATCTTTTGCTTATTATTTGTAAAATAAATGTAGTGGCACCTTCTTTTTCCTCCAAGTTACTGGTTCTGTTTCTCTGAGTATGGGATATCTCTTACCATGGATGTACACTCCTGTGGTTACTAAGAGAGAGAGTCAGAGACTCTTGTTACATGGGACTAGAGGAGCATTTACAATCATATTGATCTCCCAGAAATGCAGGTGCAACTACTCATGGCCAGCCAGTTCCTGCCATCCATATACACATGTTCCTTTGAATGGCAGATTGTACCTACCCACCCACCCCAAAATAACATCTATCTGATTAGCATAGCACCTGGACCATCTACATTTTCCAGTGCTTTCCACTTCTTGGAAAGCAGGGCCTGGCTTCTAGAAAGGGGAGGGGAAAAATGGATATTGCAATAGAGGCTATAAATTGCCAAGTGGCCAATTCAACTGATGCACATGAAAGGAGAGTCTCTTCTCATCACATTTCTTCTCAGACCCTCTGATTCTGTCAGCAGGAAAAGGATTTCTTCTTAGTCCAAAGCAGGTTTCAATCTGTCCTGCTGTATGTTTCTTTCTAAGCACATTCCTTCTGTCTGTGCCCATGCTCTCTGCAGACTTCCAGCACAATCAAAGTTTGACTTTCTTCATTACCTACATACTGGCACTTTCCCAGATTCACCAGCATAGGCTTCAGACATTAGACACCAACACAACAGAGCAGTTTTATTTTTCCAGCAGTCCTTTGCTTCAGTCACAGGACTACACATTTGTTCTGCTTCTGCTTACTTTAGCAAGGCTTGCACGGCATATCCATTGGTCAACTGCCCATTCCTAATCTTCTTTATTGCCACAATAGGAAGAACAGAAAAGGAAGCTTTTCAAACACCCTTCATGGTATTTTCAGTCCAACAAGAATGAGTTGCTCTGAAAAGAGAAGCCTAAACTGATCCCTTTACACCTTGGAAGGCTGAACTGAAGGCCGAGGGAGACGGAAGCATTTTGTGGTCAGTGACACCACAGCTGAGAACCTCAGCTGTGGCAGTCTCAGATGCACAATCAGCTTCAGCTGAATTGAGAGGAATCATGCATGCAAACCCAAATGAAAAGTTAGTCTTACATCCATAGTGTGCACTGTGCATTGCATTAAAGATATATATTTCTGAGCAAGACAAAAGTTACAACAGACTTTCAAATTATAAACTCATCAAGTAGAGTTGACTGACTGAAGAACATTTGCTTAGGGCATTCGAGATTATATCCAAATATACTCCAGAGCTGCAAAATGTAGGCTAAGCATCAGAAGCTCTTTCTTGTGACTGCATCCCATCTTTAACGGTATTTTTTAAAAAAATTCAAAAATTTCCAATAGTATGTGAATTAAAGGATACAAATAAAACGTTGTACAGCATTAACTATTAAACATGGCCTGCAGCTGTACCACCTGCGGCTCTGATCCTGACAGCTTTCACAAGTTACAAAAAACTTGACTCTGGCCAGAATGTGGACAAAAATGCTCTAAGGGAAATAGAAATGCTGCAGATTTTTGCAATTCAGTAGGAGTTCCTAGTGTTTGCACAGTGTTGCAACTGATGGTTTGTGTAGGCTCTTTCACTTCTTGGGGAAAGGGTGTTACCTGCAACATTCCTCCTCAGTTATGAAATGACTTCCCACTTCTCTGAATTCCCCTCTATGATTTCCACATGACATTGAAATGTCCAACGCTAAATTATCAGGTACCGTGGCTTGTGATCTCAAACTACTTGCTGCTTTTCACTCCAAATGTATTCCACAGTGGGTAAATCACTTTCTGTGTATGTAAAGTCTGTGGTAAATTGCTTGGGACCCTTTAAGATGACATATGCATAAAACACTGTTTTTAATATAGTATTAGAACTCACATAACAACTATGTGAAGCAAAGATGGTAAAAAGAAAAGTCTCTGCTTTTTGCCATCTTTTTCTCTGACTCACTCACCCCTTCCCATCAAATTCCCAATTTGAACACATCTGCAGAGTTAGACGCAGGGTTTCACCTTCATATAATCTGACAGCTGGAAGTGTTTTTCCCTCCAAATAGCCCCTTCAAAAGCTTTTGAGACTCACGTCTGTTCCCTCATAGAGATTTCATTGGGAGAAGCAACACTCAAACCTTTTTCTTCATTGACAGTGATTTTTTGCCTTGCTTCTCTTCCCTTACCTGGGCTTGTGGTGAAAACTCACTGTGGCTGCTCTAAGGAAATTCTGTTATGTGCTGACATTTAGCAGGTGACAACAAGGTCGGGTCAGGTGTTTGATACCCAGATCTTTGCATGTAATTATGAGGTAGTATTACAAGTAGCTGAGGCTCAGCACATTTTGAGGGGTTATGATGAAGCAGCTACTTTTCTTGTCTAAGCTTTTTCTCAGTAAGATTTTTAAAGCGGCAGGTGGAATTTTATTCCTAATCCTATGCCTCTCATGGTCAAATTCGGGGCTTACTTTTTTGCAACTAGAAATTGTGAATAAGCAATGAGAGGGTTTGTGAGCCCAGAAAGGTGGTAGTCAATAATATCTCTGAGTGGTAAAATATTCTATGAGGTTTTGATATTTTCCACCAGATTTCTTCTCTGATGTTAGCAGATCAATCCCCGTTCTCTAAATCTTCTTAAAACCTCAAACGAGTGCTGCTTTCAACTCTTGAAAGAAAAAGCTATCCACTTTCTGGTTTTTTCTTCTATATCCAGAAAACAGTGCAACAGAAGCTTCTTAAATCAACGAGAGGCTTCACTTGGGATTAGAGTATCAGTCGGTGGATCTGACCAGGCCAGAGTTAAATTACATTTCAAAACAACATTTTAAATACTACAATCACCATTTCTGAGTCTGTTTGCATGGATTTCAGTCTGTTTGGTCGTCTTTTAAGCTCAAAACCTTGCCGTCACTGCAAAGTTGTCGTCTCAAGTGTAAATCTAATCTAAATATTTTCCAGTAGAGGGAAGAAGAAGAAGAAGAAGAAGAAGAAGGAAAAAATGAAGAAGAAGAAGAAGAAAAGGGAGAGGGGGAGGAGCACCAAAAAAACTTTCTAAATCGCCCTGGAAGCTTTGAAAGCGATCCCTCGGGCCGGCTCTTGCCGCCGTGCTTTGCATTTCCCGGCCAGGAGCCGAAACCAGAGGCTCACTGACACCCAGCGGCTGCCGCGGAGAGCGCAGCGCCCGCCGCCCGCGCCGGCCCCGCGACCGCCTGGGAGGAGGCGGATCGCTGCGGAGAGGGAAGAGGGATGCCCTGGGACACAAGGGGGGGTGCCCTGCAGTTTAAGAAAACGTTTTTTACTTAATCTCAGGGACTATCCTCAGGTGCTATGTCTATGCTGCTGCAAAATGACTGGGTCTTGAAAGACAGTGCGCACCCATCTCTCCCTCTCTGGGCAATGTAGCAGGTGCTTTTTGAGACTGGAGTCCAACAGGAAAAACTAACCAGCCTTTCATGCTCAACAAGGGAAAATATTCACGCACCGCCCAAAGCACATTACAGTATTTTCCTTCCTAAAGTCTTTATTTTAAAAGGGTTTGATGACCCAGAGCAGCAGCCTTTTTAATTCACACAAATACCAGTTACCCACACACCAGAGGAATATGCTCTATAGCTGTAGAGCTGTTCTGCTACGAATCACCTGGGTGTGCGTGCCTGTGATTATGAGGGCTAAGGTATTTCAGGGAAACTGCTACTGATCATCTGAGAAAAAATGTAAGAGCAGGAATTGGAAGTAGGGGTAAGAAAAACACAGGAGGCAGAGGTCACGAGAAAAAGAAATACTTGAAAATAGACAAAATATTCAACCCCCATCCCTCTGAATACCATAAAAATAAGGCAAAATAATTTCATGTAGAAGATAGATGAAGTAGCCACAGAAGCTGAGTATCCAATTCCTTAAAAGAAGTCCATATAAACTGGCCTTAGCCTTAGTGTCAAATACCTGAACTGCTCCAGTGAACATCCTTTAGCTCTGAGGATATCCTGGTTGAAGGACTGTTTCTGTCTCAATGGTGACAAAAAAATAAAAAAGGCAACAGACTCCTAGAGCTGCAGGACTGGATGCCCAACCAAGCACATGTTGGTACATCTCCAGCAAAGACAAAAGGTATCTCCAATGCGAAGGCCGGTGTAACTGTGCTTATATCCAAGATTAACATCCTGTCTTCATACAGTGCATATAGTTCATATCAGCAACAAGAAAATGCTTTGCTTCTTTTGATATCAGGAATTTTGCTGTGCTCAGCACCACAGTTTCTGAATGCTTTGCAAACTTTATAGGAGTAGTGAAGAATTAGTCTCCCCACACAGACTCTTAGTTCTGTCCTCCAAATTTTGAAATCTCTATTCTTTCACTGAAGCAGTATAACTTTCTCGATCGTTTGGAGGAGGTTTTTTCCTCCCACAAGATCTGGAGTGACAGCCCCATGTGTGACACTAACCTTTTGACAGAAAATCCCTCCAATGTCTCTTCAGTGAGTGTCCCAGCAGGACAAGAGAATCTGGAGACAACGTAATCCAGAAATTTTGACAGACAAATTGTCTAAAAAATGTGGGATGAAGCCCTAAGTTAAATTAAATTATTAATTACTTTGTTGGGGGTTTTTTTGCTTGTTCTGTTTTTGTGGTGAAAATAATTCTCTTATTCTCTTCTTTAAAAATTTGCATTTGAATAGGTGGATCTGTTCTTTACATTACTTTTGAGAGCCTGCATTTCCCAAATTCCTATCACACCACTGGGCTTTCAAGGACAGGAGGAAAGCCAAAACATTTCCATCTAATGCAAACATGGATTACTGGAAGGATGTTCTCATTTTTTAAAAATGTACTGGGAGCAAGAGCCAGGTTTGCTAGCACCTTTTATGCAAGCCATCACTTCCTTGGCTTGCTGCATATAGAGAAAGAAAACCTCACCAAAAGGAAAGGGCAGAAGTTCCTGGAATGTCACAGCATGCAAAGAGAACTGAGGAAAGTGCTACTGGGCAGGCAAGCACACCCACAGCATCTGCAAGGAGAGTTAGCACACTGTCTCACAGTGAAATCACAAACACTGATGGCTTGAGGCCCTTTCCCATTGGTCTCCAGTTAGTCAGCATCCTATCTTCATCTGTGGAAGAACTTCTCCAAGGTAAAAGACTCAGTGCAAGGAGGGAAGATATTTAATACCTTGTATGTTAGCAGAGTTGAGATTTCAGCTATGACTACCCCCAGGCATTCCAAGTTTCCAAATGTCCCAGGTGTGCTTCCAGGAGGCATCTTCAGTTCCAGGAAGCAGACCTCTGTGTTAGCAAAACCAGTGTCCAAAGCACATCTTGCTTAGAGTCTAGATGGAAAGTTCATGTCAACCTGAACTGTTCTTCCAGCCAACGGATACAAGAAAGTCCTGAGAAATACTGATGAGCTGAATGTTGTCACTCTGTGTATGTATATGTATGTATGTAAAATATATATATGTGAAAAGATATTGTCTCCACTCATTTCTTCCTCTGCTTCCAGAAGTTTGGGGGATCTGGGGAGCTAGTCAAACACAAATTGAGAAAGCTCAGAGCATGCTGCTGATACTCCATCCTGCAGAACTCATTACATGTCAGTTGCTCTACTTAGGGTGGATTGGGAGGGGGATCTATTAGAGAGAAAAGTACAGACTAGAGTTAAGAAGCACTTTTTTTCCTTCTAACTGCTGTCCTTTTATCTGCTCTCCTTCTCATGTTTCTGGGCTTTTTTTTTTTTTTTCTTCTTCCTTCTCCTTCATCCTATGGAAGTGGCACTGAATGCTGATGAGATAATAAATGGTCCAACCCCAGGCAATCATTTGTGGGTAATTAGCTCAGCTACTGAACTTCTAAGAGTCATTTTTTTTTCACCTGCCCAGCCAGAAAACTTGGGTGGTTAGTTACCCCATCACTTCCCGTTGGGGAAGGGACACTCAGAAGTACAAGTGCTTTAGCTCCTAGATACACTCTACAATCTCTAATTAAGCCCAGCCCTGACCTAGATATTTAGTATTTTATTTACTTTTTATGAAATTCCTTACTTGTGCCAAAAGCCAAATGTTGCATCCCAGTAGGACTAAATCTGGGATTTGTTGTAAGCTTCTGTGCATCATCACACCCAAGATCACATATAGGTTCAAAACAATTGGAATAGCACTACTTTAGGGAACTTGGAGGGTGCCCTTTTTCTATTTCAGAATAAACATTTCAAAATTTGCCTTGGAAGGGAAGTTTGGACAGAAAAATCATGGCATTTGGTTTAATGAACCTGACAGGAAAGCTTCCAGCTTTTTCCTTTCCCGGGATACTCAGTGTCCTCACCCCCGGCCAAAGCCTGGGGTGCCAGGGTGCACAAGGTTCCCAACCACAGTGGGAGCTGTGTTTTTGAGAATGCTGGACTTTAGCAACTCCCAGACTTGTGAGGAGGAGCCTGTAGGCCTTCGGACTGATGAACCTGAAGCAAGCATCCTTGGAGTTGAGGGTTGTGAGGGATCCAACTCCGAAGTTGTCCAAGTGATGGAGAGGGTCTGAGTCTGTGGACCCTGGAAGCCCACCAGGTGAAGTGAGTGAAAGCATGCTGGAAAGCAGGCAGGCTTTCAGGGCAACCTTTGCCTGTGTTTTGCTGGTGGTTACCCAAACTTGCCTAGTTCCAAGAAACACTCTGGTTCCAATAATTTGGCTTTTTCTGACAAAGAGCTTTTCCATCTGAGAATTGCTGACTGGCTTTGGTGTAACCTCAGAGCTTTAGGGGTGACCTCTGATGAACTGAGGGGAGATCTGGGGTTTTGGATGTATAATTAGCTTCTTCGTGGCAGAACACTGATGACCAATTCTGTAGATGGAGAGAAGAATTTTTGTGTAGGCAAATTGTGGGGGCTTTGTGCTCTCCTCTTCAATGATGGTCAGCATCAAATGCAGAACATAGAATTATATAAACCAACTGCTCATCTGCTTTAGTATTGGCAATTCATATTTATACTTATTCATTCTTACAAAAATGAAGCAAATATACAGAATTTATCAGGCAACACTGTGCTTCACGTATCTGTGAAGGAAGGACAGTGTCACATTTCTTCCCCCACACAGATCATCTTCACAAAGTTTTGATTTAAATCTTCATTTTATACTCCCAGTCTCTTTTTTTTTTTTTTTTTCCTTTTTGTCCTCTTAAAGTCACCTTGGGTGACAGATGTCACTAGGCCTCAAAAGAGCCACTTGGATAAATCGGTAAATAATATTCATTAAATAGTACGTGGTAGCATATCCCGCTTTTCTTTTTATCCGTTCTAACAATACCAAATTCCTCATCCCTGAGACTCACATAAAGCCCATGACAGAGGGTTCGCATTCAAACTCCAATCAGCAATTCACAAACTAACACAGAATGATCTAGTTGATTTCACTAGGGACCTCCATATGGTGATGAAATTTATTCTGAGCCATGTTTAGGTTTTGTAGTTGTGGGTACCATACACAAACCCTGAGAGAAACTGAGATTTTTAAAGCTGAGCTGGGAATTTACTAATACAGTTCCTACTGAAATAAATGGATGCTGTTTGCCCTCAAAATCTCAGTCATCCTAGAAGTCAGACAAAGTTCTCTCTCCTGCATGTTTATTTCTCAACCAAAATAAGGATAATCTCTTTCAGCTTTTTGAGTCTACAACGATTTCCCAAGGTGTACTTTTTTAGACAGTACATTCACTGTTATATCCTGGAGGTGGATACATCTTCTGCAGTTGCAATATTTTTAACCTCTAAATTGTTCAATTGGATTCAATTTTCAAAAAGGTATAATAGGGACTTTACATTTCCCAACTCTTTGAAACATGTAACGAATATACAATTTTATAGTATGATATAGGCGAGAAGTTTGTGTAGCTTGTCTTCAAAACAAAAGAACACTCCAGGTATATTCTATTTTTTCTCCCTACAGTTTGAAAAATGGATTGATTTTTTTCCTTTCATTTTTGCCTGTTAAAGTACAGGACTGGAGTTGTTTTTTTCTGTATTTTTCCCTTCAGACAGCATATTTTCCTGATGGAACTCCCCTCCCCCCAATACACAATGTGCTTTTCTGATTTACCAGCTCTAGCATTTTCTCAACAATCATGTGAGCAAGAGCAAGGACTGAATATTTTTAGACACTAGAACTAAGCAGATGGCAAAGGATGTAGAAGATCAATAACTCTAGGTTTTGTAAAGTTTACATTTCTGCTTATTTCAGTGCATTTCAAAATGCAACAGGAAGAATATAAAACTTCATAGAATGAAACGTGAGGAAACTGCTCTGGCCCGGGTGCCCTGTACAAGAACATTTTTCCAGCCATTCTTTGAAAGTGAGCCATGCACTTGCTCCAGCTTTAATTGTGAATTCTCCTTTTGTTAATCTAATTGTACTCATGTTGCTGTTTGGTAAAAGGTCTTGGACAGATGTGTACTCATCTAACATTCTTCCAAGCATGTCTGCATGGTCAAACTTGAAAGGTTTTTGGGAGCTGAAAGTCATCCCTTCAGGAACCAGAAACAACACCATCTGCTTTAGGTGACTAAGCACATGTCAAGAATAGCCATCTCCCTCCTTCTGGGCTCAAGCTTCCGTGCTCCCTTGGGTTTTTGCCGTGGAGCAGCTGCTCTTCAGAGGTGCAGAGGAAGGGGAAACCATAAAAAAAGTCCTGGCCACAACACAGTTTTCACTATTACTTCAGGAGCCTGAGGGCTTAACTGAAAACAGGGTGGAATCAGGCAGATGCTCAAAAGCAGGCGGCACAACACGGGAAATGGGTTCTCCGCACCAAAAGTAGGGGCATTTAACAGGAGAAACCGGTGTCTTGTTTCGTGACCTGGAGTAAGTCTTTCCATTCTTCTGCACCACCACTTCTCAGCTGCAGAATGGGGCAACACAACCTCATTTCTCAATCTCCTTTCCCTTACAAACGGCAAGGCTCACAGGGCCGGCACTGGGTCCCTGTACCTGCAATATTAGCACTCAAGTATTAAGTAGAATTAGGAAGGCCAGGCACCAGACCAGCAGTTGACAAAGTCTGGAGGAGACAAACGAAACTCCCCTAGAGTTATTAAGACAGAGTTCACATTAGTGAGAGTTTTCTCAGACACTAGCTGGTGGGGCTATGGGGCTACAGGGCAGGCACACCTCACCCTTCAGCAGTGTCTGCTGCAAGCCTGGTATGACCAGCCAAATGCCGGAGACAAAATGGCTGGTAGGCAAGCAGATCCTGCTGTAGCTTTTCATCCACAGCTGCCGACCTTTCCAGCCCTGCAGTTTCTGTTCGTTAATGGGAACGTGTGCCCCGTGCTGATGAGGAGGAACCAACTGGGAACCATTCATGCATTTCCTTGGACTTGAACTGGAGCAGCCCCTAAAACTGTGGAAAGAGGATGGGGCCAAAGAAGACCAAAACACATTTTCGATCTTTGTTTTCAACAGAAACAAGGCAGCTGTGGTTTTCATGGTATTTTTAGGACTGGCGATTTCCTCAAGCTCTTAGTGCTTGGTACTGGCAAAGCCAGCATCACACATGGGCCATCTTGTATTCAGCAAGGGCGAGAGAACTGGAGGGGCTGGGACCAGTGAGGCTCCTCATATGCACAGGAGGTCAGGAGGAGACATGGGGGGCAGGGTGGCGATGCTCTCCTCACACCCACTTTAAAGAGTTGTTGCAGGGTTTCCAACTTCCAGCCAGATCCTCACCACCCAAAAGGGGGCCCCACTAAGTGTCTCGATGTTGTCTCTAGCAGCTGTCCCTTCTACCCGAGCAGTGTTAGCCTTGGAGCCAGGCCAGCATCTACGTGTGGAAGCTGTTCCCTCCTCCAGCCTTCTGGACCTTAGGCAAAAGAGCCGCTAAATGAGCCATACTGACACCAATACTGCAATCAATTTGTTAATAAGGATCAGAGACAGACTCTGCTGCTGGGAGGAGGAGGAGAGGGGAGAGGAGATCATTATTTTTAATTTAAATAAATCAATATGTTAATAGGGGAAAGGATGCACCCTGCAAAAGGATGGTGGAAGAGGGAAGGCAAATGAGTACAGCTATTCTTTTTCTTTTTTTTTTGGAAGGGCGAGAGGAGGGGCATGTAGTTTGTCATTAGGGTTAAAAAAAAAAAAAAGAAAATTATTTAACATTAAAAGAGTGGAAATAGACAATTTAAAAAGTCCTGCAATAGCAAATAACTAATTATACCCATCTGAGACTCAGAAGCATGCCTGGCTCTTTTCTTTCTTTAAAACAAATTAAAGAAAAAGGAATGCTTGATTCCCAGGAGGGCTTATCTAAGGCCTCTCATCTCTAATACACATCTAAAGGGACAGGGAAAATATCTTTTATCACTTAAATCTCCCTGAAATTTAAGACCAGCTGGGAATTTTTTTATGTGGATATGATTCATTAAATTCATATCATTCCAAAGAAACCTTCCTGCAGGTTTATCTTTGCCACTACAGTCATCTCTCCAGAAAAGCACAGTTTCCCAAATGTTGTCAACCCGGACAGCTCAATTTTTGGCTGAAGGTTAGTTTTCGCTTGGAAACTATGGAACTGGCCCCACATTTTTCTTTTCAGGGAACTGGTATGTGCAAATCATTCTTGAAGTCAACTTTTTCCCTTCTGCTGAGACAATAGGAAAATCCTGCACCACCGTACCACTTCCAGCCATTAGGCTTCTGAGTCCTGAAAGGTGGAGGGGTTTTATTTTCGCAATACATTTCAATATTTATGCATTGCACTTGGGGGTTTGACGTCTTTGATCAAATATAGGTATAAGAGCGCTGAAGGCTCGGCTCTGAGAGCTGGCTCGGAGAGCAGCCGCAACCAGCTTCCGCTGGGATCAAATGCAGTAAGTTTGTATTTCAGCAATCTTTAGAGCCGCTCGATGGTGGAGTGATGTATGAGCTGATAAATAGAGGGTTGTGTTGTAGTTAATATACCCATATAATGTGTAGCTGCTGAAACGCTCCGAGCAACACTCCGTGGAGTTTTAGCATGGAGGCAAATGTATGTTTTACATAATGAGCTCCTTCACATATAGTGCCACAAAAGTTACTAGGGAGACAGTCTGTCTTGGGCGCAAAGAAAAACAAAAGGAAGTTCACGTGGCAAGGTTGCTCCTTGCTGGCTCCGTCTTGCAGCCAATGCAGAGGGTGGGGAGGCACTTCCAAGGGCGATAGTTTGAAAAGCAGAGCTGAGCGAGGGCACCCGGGCAGCAGGGAGTGAGAGGCTTTGGGAAGAGGTCAGGCAGAGGGCAGGGTGGATCGAGTTCAGGGGCGGCTGTGGAAGAAAGGACGCACGGCCCCGACAGATGCTGGTCGCGTTGTTTGGCGCTTTGTCGGAGGGCATGTGAGTGCCATGGTGATGGGTGCGCTCTGACATCCTGAATAAAGAAGCCCTGAGGTGGGGGGCTCCAGCAAGGGGGAAAGGGGCCATATCCCAGCCTATGCAAGTACTTCAAATCATACTACACCAAACATTTGTGAAATGAAAAATAACTGCAAGTGAATGCATAGAAACAAGCAACTCGGAACTCCCTGAATTTATCCTAGGGTAGAAGAGCAAACAGTTTTCACCCTTGGATTTTTCTTTTCCCCCCTCCACTAAGCAGACACAGCTCTGCCCTTTGAAAAGGTCCATAGGACGTGGCTGAGAGTAGAAAACTGCTCCTGGACTCCTGCTTCTTTCTCCCAGCAGGTACTTGGGCATGTCCAACTTTGATGTTTCTCTGGGTGAAAGTATCATTTTTCCTGTTTCCTGTTTTGCCTTGGGGGAGCTCACAACTTCCCTCCATTTTAGTTGTACTTATTACTCTGAGATTTCCAGTTATATTTTTAAGGTTCAGAAAATGTAAGTAATGCAAATTCTCCTTGTTAGTAAAGGCTATATTATCTGGTTTAGATATATATGCAGTCCTTAGATTCAAATTAGGGCTTTTACCACACTTCCAAAATCCTCACAGACCTCCATTACCTTGAACACACTGAACGTGATTAAAAGTATCATCTCCTCCGGCCAGATTCCCACGGGAGTATCAGACCCAAACTAGATTATTAGACTAAAACCCTGCTTTTCAATTCAACCCAAGTTAGCAGTCGGGATCCTCTGGTTACAATTTGAAGCTATCATCAGCATTCGGAGGCCAGACTTGCACAGAATCACCAGTGTGAGCTCATGCCACGGATTTACTTTGGGTTTGCATCTCCTAAATGAGATATAGCTCTCTGTCGATCTTCAAATGCAGTCAGTAACACAAGCTAGCAACCTCCACTAAATATTCATAAACTATTAGTTTTGTAAAAACAAAAGCAAAACTAGGAAAATTCTTCTGATAGAATAGCTCTTAAATTAAAAACCATCTTTTTTTATTCAATAATGATTTTTGCTTTAGGACCTACTGTTGTTATCACAAGAGCAGTTTTACCAGTGGGCAATATTTTGCTGCTGCCTTCAGATCAGCACTTAGAATAAATAACAGGCAGTCCAGATAATAACCAGTTTATCTGCAGAAAGGGAATTTGCATTTCTATTTATATAAGTTATGTTAAACATACGCAGTATCATACAATAATTATACCACTATAGACAAATTGTAATTCCACGGTCTTCAGAACAGTGACCTTTTGTTTTAATAGTGCACCTGCACAAAAGCTTTTAAGCTGTTTAAAATGTTTTGAGCCTCTTGTTCATAGCTTTTGACTACTCCTATTATATAATTATCAAGTGGTTACATATATATACAAAATATAATTAATTTGTATAATTAATAGTTACACTAATAATATAGACATTAAAATATAGTTACTAAATATTAAATTATATATTATTGCATATTATGTTTTCTATTATAAACTTAAATGATGTGTCATATATGTATCTCTGATGGTTTTTTTTTTAAAAATATGTCTATAAAGCCAGCATTTCACATCTCCACACATGATCAGAAAAGTATATACATATACCTGTGTGTATTGTTCACACATGCATCAGCAGCATATTATTAATCCATAACTAAATTTGGGAGTGCTGTTTTTTAAGCATATAGTTTAAGGGAATTTCCTTAAGAGATATTCAGCAATTACATAAATATATAAGCAAAGCATAAATAGATGTTACATAAATACATAAATAAAATAGATTATGAAAGTCTACATTGATATCAGGTGCTTTTTGCTAAGAAAAGTACTATGAAAAAAAGTATTATTAGCTGTACCTAATTATTGATGCTGAAAGTCATTTCATTTCAAACATCCTATTAACTAAAATCCATACATAGAAATTATTGGCTGCCTCCACCAATCCCCATTATAAAAACCGGTGAAATCCCTTTGCAAAAAAAGGGAAGACTACAGCTTAAACCTTAAGTACTTCGATAAAAATATAAGATCAGTTTCATCCCAAAGTACAAATCCCAATCTCCATCTAAAACTGCCTGACCCTAAAATATATTCAGAGCTTGTTCTAATCACAGGAGATGTATTCTGAATAGGACAGCCCTCTATCATCTGCTAAGTCTCTTTAAGTCATCGTTTTCACTGTATCTGAAAAATTAATTCCTTTTCAGAAATATTCTCATCTTCCACTAAAAGAAAAAAAAAAAAAAGCTTTTTGATGTAGAGTGACAGGATTATGAAGTGACCCTTCAGGTCAGAAGGAGACTTTTCCTTTTCTCATCAAGGAAATCAATTTCTAAGTCCAAGTCTCTTAAAATAATATATTCTTGTGGCACGCATACAGCTTTTTTTGATCTGCTATGAAAAGAATAAGAGGTAAAGAGGATCAGGGGTGGCGATGGAATATTATAATCTGCCACACTCACACATCAGCCTTTCACTAAGTAATTCCAGATAAATTGAGGATTTACATATTTAAGATTAAATGGGGAAAGAGTAGCGATGCATAAATAGAAGAATACAAAGATACAATTTAGAGAAGTTAACTCTTAAAAAAATGTTACCTGATGTTTGATACCCTTCTACTGTCCCACCCCATGTTTTTTAAAGCATATAATGTTTATAAAGAAAAAAATCAGTATAATCTCTTTTAGATCAACTGAGCACAAACACAGATGCCTTAGGGTTTCTCTCCTCCACCCCTCCCACCTTCACTACTGAAAAAATACCAATTACCATGACAAGAAACAGTTAAATGCCTCCAAAGACACATACACACAGCAGATGGAAAACAGGAGGAAACCAGCTGGAAGTGTGTTTCCCTTAGAACTGTTTTTAACAGCCTGTGCACAAATAATGTCTCACTAATACGCAGATAAAAATAAAACATAAATATTTAAAAGGTGACTGGTCAAAGCAACAAGATGGCATTCGATATGGGAACTATCCCTTTTCTATTCCCTTCTGTGTCCATACTACAGGTAATTGTTCAGAGAATCCTGAACCAGGTCTCTGATTTGGGGAAGGTAACTTTAATGCAAAAGCTCTGGTAATGGCCGTAGCCTTTTTGTACAACTATTTTCAAGGCACGTGGGCTTGCCTTGTTTTTTATTACTCACCTGTTCAGCCTTTGCTTCTGTGTCGAGCTTCCTGTGTGGAGGGCTTCCCAACACTGCCCAGCTGAGCTCCAGAAGCATTTGTTCACACCAGCACAAGACAAGGAGGTCAGCCCTTTAGAAATTCCTTCTGCGCTTGGGTGCTTAAGCAGAAGCTTTTTAAGAGAACTCCTTTTCCAGAGAATACCAAGCACTTTGTGATAGGCAGGATATTCTTTAAGATGTCAGATAGATCTCTGTAATGTTTACCACCAAACATTGTGGCCTGACCTACTAGAGCCCACACAGCATCTACGCTCCCTTGTACTCCTGTGGTTTTGCCTTTGGGAGAGCAAAACTAGTGGAGCTGAGGAGAGATGGAAATGTTCATGCCCCTTTCTAGCTGAAGCAATGCAAGTAAGGGCAGGACCAAGCACAGGCATTGCTTGTAAGAAATAAGAGGCACTTCCAGAACTATAACTGGGGCAAAGGCAGCTTGAGGGGACAATGGAGATGGGAAGCCCACAGTTCTTCCCTATGATTCCCCAAGCCAGAAGCATTTGTGATATAACCTGTTTGTCCTGTTCCTGACCTTAACAACTGCACCCTCAGGTAGAACAATTTTAAGCAGAGTAGATGGGTTGTCCACCATTTATTTAGATCCCTTCCTTCACACTTCCTTCTCTTCTGAGTCTCATTAGGCAGCCCCCTTGCACTCACCAGGAATTCAGCAAAGCAGATCCTTAGCTGGTGTTAATTGACCTAAGTCCTTTTACTTCAAAGAAACTGCTCAAACTTACAGTGCCCATAAATTTGACCCAGTTTCACTTCTCTGCATAATGCGGTCTCTTGATGGAGGAACCTTCTATATTCCTTCTGCTCTGGGTCTGAAGTGTTAAGTCACTTCACACATTTTTGAGAATAAAGAAATCTGGATTTTTTGAGCAAATAAATCCTGAATATGATGACTTACTCCAGTGGAAGAAGTTGAAACTCTGGAACATAACGCAGAAATTAACATGCTGCTCCACTCAAAGTCAGAAAGAACTGGAAAATTCTCTCACTAGACATCCAGATGACAGCAGAAGACAGGGAACACATCAGCACATCTGCAGGAATCTTGGCCAGAATGATCTGAGATGATCAAACACACTCTCTAGACAACTGGTTAAATAAGTGATCAGGAGGGATTTGGCCCAATAAGACTTTACTGACTTGTAGCAATAAGAGCAATATGCATGTAGTCTGATGATTCAAGGTAAAATACAGTAAAACAAGTTAAAAAAATTATTATTTTTTTTGTTAATAAATTTTTACCATTTTTTTTTTCACATCCCTTCAGAACCAAGAGATGTGAGTGAGTCCTGTCCAACACCACTCTCTGTTTAAGAGCAGCCCTAGCTTGATTGTAGATGGTGGCTGTACCACAGGCAGTAGCAGCAAAAGCAGTGGGAGGTAAGGAAGGAGGACAAGTAATTGCTAATCTGTGAGGCAGAGATGGGGAGACAATGGTCTTACTCAGGCGGCATCACAAGATTCAGCAGTTAAGGATGAGCACTTTTCAGATGATTTTCCTATTAAAATTCTGGCAAAACATCACTTGGTGTTACCAGAACACTAAGCATTATTTTAAAGTTGTTGCTTTTTAGTGCTCGATTTCCTTGTTAAAAATCTGCAGAAAAAGAAAGATCTGTTTCCTCTGATGTTTCTTTCCCTCCATGAATGAACTATACTTTTGTCTGTTTTTATTTTTGTAATGCCATATTTATACCCAGCACCTTCAAACACATATTATTTTAGAGATCTGATACCATCTAGTGTTATTGCTGGCTTTTCACATCTTACACTTATCAAGTAACCACAGTCAGCAACATGTCAGAGTTCATCATTACATCATGTCAGTAGCAAAATAAAACCTGCTTCCCACCCAATATCTATATTTACACACTCCACAGGTGGGTGAAATTTACAGTTCATCTAGGAAATTTACTCTTCTTTAATCTCTGAAAATTAGTTTGTCTGTGTGTATACATATCATTATCATCTAGTGCTTCATCACTGATTTATTTCAGCCTCAGTAGCAAATAGGCTGGAATTACCAACAATAAATGCACATATTTATAAACAGCCATTATACAATCTTGGGTACTCCAAGATCAAGGGTACATTTACTTCAAACCAACCAGTGTTTTACTCTGTTTTTCCGGGAATTAGATGAGATCTTAATTTGCAAATACTAGTGACTAGTGCAAAGTCTTTCTAAATATCCATGGTTAATAACAGCTGTCCAGGAGGGAGATGCTTGTAGGAGTTCATACTATAAGAGGACAAGACCACCAAGAACAGTCAGTCTCTGCTGGACAACAAAGTGGGTTCACCTGTTTGGGAACTTTAAAACACAAAGTTGCTGAACTGAAAATGTGCAGAAATACATCATATTCATTAAGGTAAGAAAGAAAGAAAAGAACGGCATGGTTAGGATGATAGGAGATGGTGGATTAGTATCCATGGAGACTCCTTTCTTTTTTTTATTAACCCAATATGTACAGGACTACTGGTGATTTCTCTGCAACATCCCAGAACTGCCTTAATCTGGACAGAGAGCAAACACCTCTCTAGCTAAACGGGTAATTGTTCCTTAGCTCAAGGCCTCTCTTCCTGTGTAATAGGGATGGATGTCAGTTCCAACAGTAATTTCTGCAGCAGGGCTGCTTTGGAAGTAGACCGGTGGCCATCAATACTTTTAAATCACTCAACAACCTGTTTATTAAACATAGCTATAGCTACAATTTGCTACTTCTAAAGGAAACTATTATTTAATGATTAAGTGGAATTCATTAGAAACGGGGAGGGGAGTTTATTATTTTGTAGCTTTGTGGAACATAAAATTAGGATATTTTTCAACATTGTGTTTCACTTGCTCACTTATGACTGTTGGCAGGGGGTACTAAATACCTTTACACACTGAAGGTGTAGTTTTCTGTGATGTTTACGCATGTTAAATGCCTTGGGCTAGGAAACAGATACCTCTTTCAGACAGCCTTTTTTATTATGCACACCATGCAAAGGATATCAGCTAAGAGGGAAATGCATTCTTGTGCCTCTAGGAGGAAGGCAAAGAACAAGGAAAAGAGAGAGAAAACCCATCTAGGCAGGACTGCCTCCAAAAATGAGATGTTGGTGTAAGAACATTATTAAATGGTGATATTGGAGAAACAATTCAGCGGGTAGGAAGTGCTCCCTCATGCCTCTATTCCTTTCAAGATGTATGGTTAATTTATAGAACAACCACTAAAAGTGAACACATTTCATATGTGACTGTCCCCACTTGGAACAAAACTGTTGAACACTTGGGTTAGATGAAGCACACAATCTACACAGTAGTTCCCTAAAGCAGACCTGGCCATGCCCTCCAGATAATTGCTGCACAGTCTGTCAACAACTTCACCAAAACCAAAAGAGTTGTCAGCCCACACTACAATCGACTCAGATGTGGCCACACCACTTGTGAAAGAGGCACGATGCTAAAATAACATGCTACTAGTTTTAGGGACCTTAACTCCCAGGAGCTCCAAAGAGGCTGGATTCAGCAGCCAGATGGTCCCAAGGAAGGGGGAAAGATGTTTTGGGATATATATGTATCTATCATAAAACCTGCAGCCCACCTTGAACTCAAGCCAATTATACTACAGTGACACAGAGGTTACAAAGACAAGAAATTGTCAATAACAGAGAGGGACAGTTACAGTCTCAGGGCCAGCTGCTAATGAGAATTAGCAATACATGTCCTTACGCCTATTATCTAGGAACTGAATAACACTAGTAGGTATGATATGACCCCAAATGTAGTCTTCCATTCCTCAGCTTCGTTTCCCCTCTACTGTTCCAATTACACCTTTTTGACCCCTATGTTGTGCATATCTCTATGGCTATTCTCATTCTCTTTCTGGAGAATGAGTGAATGAGAGAATGTTGCATGAAAGTTTTCAAGAGGTAGGCTGTGAAAATAACATTTTTACTTTTCTAGTAATACTTACTTTTTCTAGTAATATTTTTCAAGGGCTAAGAACTGGCCTGGATATCATCTTTTCTTATTTCTCATGAAAAAAAAAAATGTTGACATCTCTTTGTTTTGAGATACTGACTTATCAAAGAAAAAAGGAAAAAACATCTGTTTCTCACTCTTTGAAGCAAATCTGACTGAAGTATCTAATACTTTTTGATCTAAATAAATGTTTTATTTTCATTTATATGACAAGAGGACTTGGAGCAACACCTCTCCTTTGACCTAATATTAGATAATTTTTTTAAGTGTCATTTGTTCTGGCTGAAGTCTTGAGGAATTCCAAACCACAAAGTTCTCTCATGTGAACACAGGACTCCAATGTCACCAGCATATACAGCAACAAACATATGTATAATATTTTTTTGACTGAACAATCTACCTCAGCTGATATCTGAAAGTCAACAACATATATACATTTTCTTCACTCTTGTAGCACACGTGGGCTTTTCAGTCTCAACTACTTTCTATGTTTAAATTAAACAGTGATACACATGCATACTGAAATGCTTTCCTTGTGAAAGGTTCATTGATGGATATTAATAACAATTAATTTGCTTTTACGTAGTTTTAGAAGGTATGTAAAAGCCTGCTCACTTTGACACTGATACAACCTGGATGCCTTTTATTTTTAACAAAGCAAGCTCTTAAAGTATCCTTATTTTTACTTCTGTTACTATATTACCAGCTGAAATGTGATTATACCCATCATGTCACCTATAGTTATCTGAAATGCTGTTCTCAATTCATTATACACAGAAATAAAGATACAAATCCAATCCTACAGTCTGATTTTGTATGACAGATCTCAGTCATATGGGAGATGTGTACCACCAAATTGCATTTATTATGAATCTGTATTAAAAGCCTGTCCTATATGAGCATGAGGATTAGAAAATTTGTTTCCCGACAATGTCTACAAATGCACAGTCCAATCCATATTCCTTGCCCTAATACCAATCTAATAAAAATGTTCACAAAATTCTTAAGGGTTTGCTGCCTTTCAATTTCTCCCCCTCAGGTGCTTCCTTCCCAAGGGACTGGTTGTTTTAAAAACAAATCTAACCATGAGTCTTGTTTTTCCTAGAAAATCTCCAGATAAGCACAAGTTGAAATCGCTTTTTTTTCATCAAAGCTCTTTCTTTATATCTTTGACATTGGTTTTGTTCTTTTAAATTAAAGGGTCAATCTGTAAATCTCTGAAACTGCAAAGGACTGAATTGCAGCTCTGTCTGAGAAAGGCCATGGTTTAAGGCAAAGCTTATAGCTCTGGAATTGAACGTGGGGGCTCCCATCTCCCATCATAGGTAAAGAAAGGGTTTTCCAACCCACTGCATTGATGGCTTGTTTCTCTGCGCACAGGTATGACCATCCCAGCTCTGGAAAAATCCTGTAATGTTAAGTCATATGTTGTGTGGACAGGGTCAAAGGAGGAAAAGGGAAAATGTTCCATTTTCCATCGCTTCCCACAACTTCCAAATTTAGAGGTGAGGCTGTGTATGGAAAAAGGCATTACCTCCCACAACACACCTTGACTCTCCCCTATCATTAGACCATCATGATTCCAACAATTTGACTGTTACAGGCTTAAGAACAACAAGAGTTTAATTACCTGGATATTTAGCAAGGGAATCTTCTGAGTCATTGCAGTGTATTCAGAAAGACCTGTTTTAAATTATTTTGAGCAATCCACAGGATTCCCTGCAAGAGGCACAGTGATGCAGTCCCCTCTCTAAGGTAAGAAACACATTTCCACGTGCTGACTGAATCCATGTGAAAGCCCAGAGCTGCTCAGGGCTTTCTTGATATGTTTGCATAATTGTGGTTTTTCAGACCAAAAGTGGAAGGTAAACTTCATTCATGCCTGACCTGCTGGCCTTCACAGCTGGAACATGTTGGAATCACTTCTGGCACTGAAAAGGTTAATTGTCTCCTGCTGTGAGGTAGGAGTCTAGAAAAGGATACCACATTTGGTGGGAATTATATTAAATGAGGTTTTCTTTATAGCACTGCTCATTCTCAACATGTTGAAAGGGCATTAGTTCACAGTCACTTTCTCTGGAATTATCAAATCTGCTCAGGAAGCCTTCATTAGGATATTAAACAAGACTTAATAAGTGAAAGTGATTTGCATTGCTGATAATCGTGCGCATTAATCAAGCAAGCTTCTGTCTCTCCCTCTGCAATATGTTTCATGTTCCATTGTAAAGCCTCTTTAATTCTGTAGGGCTTCTTAAAAGGGAAACGTTACATTTAGAAAGCCATTTTTAAAATTATTTACTTAGCAAAGATCACTATAAATAATGTTCAACTCACTCCTCAGCTTTAACCATCAATATAATTAATACTGAGGGGTTTGTATCAGGGATATGGACCAGATGTGTTCCCATTTATCAGATATAGATTGCACTTACTCTAATAAATGTGTTTTCATTCTGAGTAACTTTTGAAACCAAATAACTGCATGTGACACTTTAATCTGAAGTCACAATTTTAGGCTAAGGCATTTATTTCTCATGCCGTGGGGGACCATGCAGGCTTTCACTACATCATCCCACATGCCAGACTCACACTCGCAGTTCTTAATGAAATTGTGCGGTAAATATCTCCTGCTGTTTGGTAATTCCAAGGTAACTTTGAACGATCTATTCTTAGAGGGTGATGCCACTTCTATAGAACACAGCCAGCTAGCACAGTGTAATGAATACTCACACTTCTCTAGCATCTTCCTTCTCAGGCTCCTGCAAGTGTCTGTAAACAGGTTTAATTTTTGACACCTCATGAGACAAGTCTTTTGCATACAGGCAAACCGACACTCAGGGGACAAGTATTTTTGCCTACATCAGCAAATCCTTGAGAAAACAGAATGAAACCCTTAAAAAGTCTTACTCTGCTGCTCTTGCCGCTAGCCCGTGCTATGACAGTGTTGGCTACCCCCTCTAACATGACCCTACAAACACCATGAGAGCTCTGCACACTCGTCAGTGCCACCTGTATACTGCACAGCCATGAGAATATTTTAAAAAAACCCAAACCAATCTTGATATTACTGTTCTTCACCAAATTTCTCACCAGGGATAGCCTTAAGGAAAATCTTGGCACAAGATTTGGAAGCCCTTGTGAAAAATGTGGCAAAATGAAAGCCTAATTATCATTTATAGTGCAACAGGAAGAGCTGTGGCTACAGTCTGTAAATATACAAAAGTGACCAGCACTGTAGTCTAAGTAAGAAATAATCCTGGAGTCAGGATGAAGAAGCCCAGCATCTAAACGAGCTCACTGATGGGGATGACCTCTCATCCACCAAAATGAGCTAGGAGGTTTATACATTTTTTTAAGAGTCCAGATAAGAGCCTGAACTCTCCTATGATAAAGTTATGCTTCTGTTTCTGAAGAAGAGGTAGAAATTCCTGGTGGGAGTGCAAGGTCCACTTTTTCTGAAAGTCTGATGATTTAGCCCACTCCCTGTAAGAGGATGCCATTGTTTGTCATTACTTGCTGTGTTGATTTTTGCAGTTGTCCTTTCTGCATTTCATGACATTTACATTCTCCCAAGACCCAAAAATATCATTTAAGAAACCATCACTAAAATTAAGACTGTGAGAGTATTTATTGCTTTTAAGAAAATGCTGTTTACTGGAGTTCTTGTTTACATTCACTGAGGTTGAGCAAATAGCTTAAATGGAGCTAAAGAGATGATGTTTCTATAAAGTTGTGGAGACTCAATTCATTCTAATGGCCTGAAACATGAATTATGTGCACTGCTTCACTAACTTCATGGTTCAGTAAGCTGCTATAGCTCAGATGGAACCATTTATCTGAAGAGAGAAAGGTGTTACTCTCTGCTTACTGCTGATTTCCTTTTATTTGTGTCTATAAATGTGTTTATGTGTGGTGTTTTCCAGATAACAGGTGTCAAACTTCATATGTCTAACTGAACAGTTTTCTTTGTTTTCTAGAGTGTATTTGATAAGATCAACATCCAGTAATTCTTTTCTGTTTTCAATATCAAGTTTTATGGTTGGACCATTCACATGGGTGAGAAACTGTGCTTCTGAGCTTTGAAATCAATTATGTGGATTCTCTCTGATGATAAACAAATGGGAAAAATATTTCAGTGTCCATTAATAAAAGCACAAATGCAACCATATTGTTTCTTAACTCCTGCACAAAAGTTTTAAATTTTCAAACAGGAGCATAAAGTTTAAGGTCCCAAATCAATGCTTTGATGTTTAAATGGATTTGGCCATTAATTTTTTAAGTATGTTAGGAGTTGCACTGGAGGTCAGTGCAGCAGACTTGCCTGAACACGGTCCATTACCCTCTGCAGCAGCAGCAAACATGGAACAAAGGGACCCCTTCATTATCACACACAACGAAAACTCTGGCAGAGGCTGAAAGAAGGTAATGAGTATATCTACAGTGAACAAATATAGTGCCATATGAAGATACTCAAACTCGCTCTAATTGACAAAATGCAGTTTCTCTACATAGTGTTGGACTGTGCCATGAAAACACAGCCTAAACTTGTGTTTATGGTGGTACATTCCTGGGAGTTCTGGGTAAAGTTAACTTCAGGGCCAAGATCCCCTCCACCTAGCTCTGACAACTGGAAGATCAGAGATAACGCTAATGATATCCCCCTATTCTGAATTATTGCTGCCAACTGTATCAGTGTTAAAGCCCCTACTCCTGGGATCATATGATTTGCTGAGAATCTCTACTCTCATTTAATAATAAAAAGGTAATTTCCATCAATGATGCAGAGGAAAGCTTGGAAGCATGACCAGAATATGTCCTAAAACCTTTCCTCTCCTGCCAAAAAATCCCTCAGAGGTAATAAAAGGAGTCTAAAAGGTATTATTTTTAATCTTCCAATATTTAAGCCAATGACATGATTCTCTGTGCTGCAGCATCTTATGATTTTTGAGCACTCAGAAGTATTAATAATGCAGCCTAAAACAGATATTTGTGAAAATACAGCACTAAATAGCATAGTGGAGAGGCACATGAGGCCTTCAAAATAGCATAGCAGGTCTGGGAATGGAGGGAGGACGAATGGTCACACATGCTGTATCAGTGTGACCAAATAAAACAGGCCCTGGATGTTTCTCTGTTCAGAGGTCAAGTGGAACGAAATGGCTGGTACCCGCATACATCAATTTGCTTTCCCCCAAACAGGGTGGCTGCATTCAAGTTGCCTTCTGGGAATAATCCCTGGCTAATGCCAGGGAACTATGGCACTGTCTGGGAGAGTGCTAGTGGATGTCAGCGAAAAATGCACCAAGAAGCCTGTTGACAGTTGAACAATACAGATAGTCATGTACGAGTGGTCGCACCCGTATCCAGCCCTGTTTTATTCACTACTATAAGCTCCTGGTATAATAAGAAGGGAGTGCTGCAGACTGGGGAAGCTGAGGAATGGGGTACATGCAGAAGCTCTGGCACGGTGGGAGATGTGAGGCAAGTTGCAGGATGGAAAGGGGTTAAAGAAACACAAAGTGAGTGAGTGTCTGGCACGTGGGAAAAGGAAAGTATGCAGAGCCAGAAGGCAGCAAAATATGCAGCTCTCTTAACACTAAAATAGAATGAATTCCTCAACAGAAAAGCATAACTGCCCTTTTCTTTTTTCTATAAAATACTAATACACAGCTGCAGTTTCCCACCACTTCTCTATCTTAGCAGTTGTAGAAGTTTCTTGATAAATAATAAGCTTTACTAAGCCAGACTGGCATATGACCCAGAAAGAATTCTGCACCAAGTTTTAATTTAATCTTTACATGCCACATTGAAAAATCGGGCAAGATGATATCAACAAACTGCTTTCAGGGAAAAAAAAACACAAACCACACACACAAACACACAAGAACTCATCTATAATGAGATTGTTAATTGGAGCAAACGTTTTTATAAATGATATGTACAAATAATTTCTCAGAGTGTTGAAATTCATGAGTAATACTGATGTCAAATACAGTGCTGTATGATTTTGAAATGGAGGAATGTGTACATTGCCTTTGACTTAAGTTTTCACTCCCTGAAAAACAGATTACACATTAGAGACAAATACTTACTCCAATTGGGAGGAAAAATTTGGATGTGAAATTTTTGGGCAGGCTCATCTCATGACCTGAGGCCAAGTCCAGGAAAATTTTTTTATAACTATAGGGTACAAACACAGAGGAATAGAGTCACAAACATTTTTATTTGGTGGAAAAAGGGAAGCAGAAAGCTCTGGCCTTGGAGACACAGGAGAAAGCAAGGAAGTTGATTGCATTAACATAATCAAAGCACCCAGACTGACAGAAGCCTTGGACATCACCTGTTTTTAGCTGTGAAGGCCAGAAGGTCAGATGTAAACTGCAATAATTGCTTTCAGAAATTATAACAAACATTAAAGAGTCCTCTTGTAGAATATCAGTCTGATTTTGGTGATCATGATGTGAAAATAATAAGAGGAAATCCTTTCAAGGTTTTGCACAAGCATCACTGTGGATTCTCCTAGCCACCAGCTTTCTCACTGTTACACGTTAATTGATTGCTAATCTCTGTTTGGTGGCCCAGTTACAGTGGGATCTGCTCTCACAAACTGACTCCTCTCAGAAACCCCATTCCTCTCCCCAAAGGCACCTTCTGAAACCTGCAGTAGACAATAGCTCACTGGTAATTTCTATAATGATGTGCCAGCAGTACTAAGATACTTGCCTTCTTGCTGGAAGCAGTTGGATAACCTGTCAGTGTCTGTTATGTTACCATGTCATATCATATCTTATGTGACACTGCCTACAGGGCTGCATATATGGAGTTTCATGAGCCCCTTTCCAGTGGTCATAGGGGATGTTTGGAGCAATATTATTTTTTACGACTTCTGGAGTAATACAAAACATTTTTAGATTTAAAATAGTAAAACTGACCTCAAACTTTGCTGCAAACTTTGCTGTTGGCCTGATGTATGGTGCATCATGAAAAAAAACCCAAGCCACTAAGAAATGTGCCTTCTGTCCTTCATGGTAAACTATCACAAGGATCCAGCAACAACATAAAATTGGATTCTGACAGAGTGATCAACTCATTTGTACTCATATTTCCTGTCATTTGCCTTGTGATCTGCTTAGCAATGTCCTCTTGTTTAACCTGACATTACATCCTAAATCTACAGGCTTTTTTTTTTGAAACAGCAGTAGCAGCATTACCATTCTCACATGCTGCAAACTCAGCATTGGTGGTGGACTGTATTCAAGTAAGAGAAAAACACAGATTAACCAATCAATATAAATTAGCACACAACCAAAGTACCCTAATTAATACCAATGAGGCTTCATTATAAAGGAAGTAAATTGAAGGAGAATCATTGTAATCAATTCTTCAAGTTATGTTTTATAGTACCCTAGTACAGTAGCAACTGCATCTTTCTTCCTGTTGGAGATAGACTATGCACAGAGAGGAAAACAGAGGATGAGAGAGGAAGGAAGGAAGAACAACTGATGTGGTTGGCTTTCTATTTTGATATATCTGGGTGACACATCTTGTTCAAGGAAAACTGAAATACCAGTAAAGACTAAGCAGGAATTACCAAGATTGTGGAAGGCCAAAATCTGAACTTATTTCACACCTGAAAAAAAAAAATCTCAAGATCTTTTATAGATTGGTATTATTTTATCCACATGTCTAGGAGAGATGATCGCCATTATATGTTTAAAGAGGTGAGGATAACCTAGAGTACATGCAGGCTGCAAAATGCCTGTGAGAGTGACAGGGTCAAGGATGGAACCAAGGGTATATAAATCCCAAATCCTTGCTCTGACAAATAGTTAACACTTCTCCTCAAATGTGAAACAGGATGATTTCTCTGGGTTATGTTACCCTTTGGGGCTACATAACCTCTTATTGGCCAAAAAATTAATTGTTCAAGATCCAAAAAAATTAAGCACATTGCATTGAAAGGTGAAGATCCCATATTAATTTGTCTGTAATAGCCTCCACTTCTGAAGGAAAATGCTCATTTCAGACATGATTTTGTCACAAAAGCAATAGCAAACACTCTTTTCTTAAATGAAGTTATAAAACGATTTTTACCACATCCTTCCGCATCTCCTTTTTCTATGGATCAGAACGACAGGAACCAGATGCTAAGCCAGAAAGGACATTGTTCCACCTGCAACATCTGGCTCTTTGGCAAGCCATACGGGAAGCTTCAAAGTTGCATCTCTGCCTCTCACATGGTAAGGCTGCTGGTTGATTGCTTTATCTTTCTGGATGTAATTTTCCTTTGATTCACCTATAATTCTGAGGAACTGATGCATTTGTATCCATTTTGAATAAGGTTCTGTAGAAATGCCACATTTGATCTCTAGGCAGATCCTTTTATTTCCTTTTATATGTTCTTTAATTCATGCACTAGCTTTACTGCTGCTCAGCTACATTGTGGTTGATACTTGCATGCATGCCACAGCCTTTTTTCCCTACATCAGTTTAAATACCCAGGCTCTCAGCCATGCAAAACCAAGTAGAAATTAAAATACAATTCACAGTATTTTTCCTTGCTACAGTGAGGCATCTTTAGAGAAGAGGCAGCCTCCTGTTACTTAAAAACATTCCTGAATCATTCCTGTCCTCAATTCCTTAGTTCTCTTCTACCAGATTTTTTCCATTTCTGTTTCTTGTGAGCATTAAATCAAGTAAGTTAAACATTAAAGTAACTTTCAGATGAACCAGAAAAATAAGATGACTATAAGTTAAGACTGAGCACCATTCTCCTCAGAACCAGCTGGTCTGCCGAGGTAACAACAAATTTCAGCTGTTTCCAAGCACTTTGATGTCCAAGTATCAAAAAGCTGTTGTCCTTACAAAACAGTGAGATAACCAAGATAGCAGAAAACCATACAAACCATGTTCGGCACAACAGTGTTCTAGCTGGGCTCTTTAGAGGGTGTTGTGAAACACTCTATTAATTAGTATAGGAAAGGAGTAATAATTCATTAGCATTCACTCATTCAGGATTTAAATCCTGATTAGAAATGTATCCTGCCCTAAAGCTATTGGTATCTTTTTTTTCTTTGTGTCAGAATTTGTAAAAGGGAACTTTGTTCCCACCTTCATTCCACTATTACTTTCCTCCACCTGCATCAACTGTCAGACTGAAATCTATTTTCCTAATTACAGTATCCCTGCTCTGAGGTAGGTAACATGCAATCCATCTTAAATCAGGATAAAGTAAAATCTAAGAAAATTGTTTTTCCCTTAAAGAGACACTTTTTTTCAGGTTCTCTATCTGGGGCCAACCAAAACTCAGCATCTACTTCAAAACAACATAACCTGTGACAGCAGGTCAAGTCATTAGTCAACAGAAAGCAATAAATATGTTCCATGTTGTGGCCCAGAACTACTTGCTTCATCTATTCACTTTAAACACACTGGGTCAGGCTCTGTCTCATGGTGGATGGACACTAACTTACTTCTTACCAGCTAATTCCCAAGGGAAAGGGAATTGCAGCTTTGTCTATGTCTAAGTACCAAGCTCAAGGATAAATGATTTGCAACCTACAGACATAAAGTCATAACAAGTAAAATCAATGGAGATTAAATGGATGTGGATTGCACCCATATAATTGGCAAAAACATGACCCACTGTGTTCCAGCTTCACAAAAATCAGCAGGAGTAAAAAAAGCCTATTTTTATCTAAATTTAAGTTTATTTAAAAATATGGGCAGAAAAGTACCCAAAACTTGTTTTGCTGTTCTGAGTTTTAAGGGTAGTTCCACTTGCAGTCAGAAAAGCTGGTTTTTTTCCAGCCTTCAGAAATTTGTTGACATGAAAGTTTCTAGCAACACAGGAAGCTGCAAGTGGGGTTATGTCCCAGTTTTTCTAGCTACTGTAGCAACTCAAGGTAATAGATGGTCTCTCATTCAAAGGACTAGCAATAAAAATAAAAAATATATGCAGAAAGTGGCATTGGAAAGAGAAGCATAGAGGCGAAGTGAATTAACAAGGTTACACAGCAGAGCTGGGTGGAATATAGCTCTACTCATATCTTCTCCAAGTATCCACTAGAAGAGATCATAGACATCCCTCAGTGTTTCCAGGCAGATCCCCAGTATTTGTTACCCTTGACTGGATGCTTTCACTTGGTCTTTCGGGAAAAAAAAAAGTCCCTGGTCTGTACTTTCACAGTGTTGTCACAATAGTTTTCAAGTTTAAACAGCTGCAAGCAAGTTTCAGCTCATTTATATATATATATGGTTATTATACCCATTTTGCACATTTATGTGGTTGTTTGTATAGGAATATAAGTACACGTGGAGTTTGACCTTTCTCCTAAAACCTATGCAACAACCTTTTTCCACACGACAATATAGCACCTATAGTTGATAATCTCTGGGACAACCACAGGCAGTTTGTGGAGGAAGGACTTTTTTGGTGTTGTTTTTTTTACTCAAAAAGAAAATAAGAATGAAATATGATCTGAGAGTGAGAGATTCCATGAAAGTCTTCTCATCCTTTTCCCTCCTAACAGTGGAGAAGCCAACCAGAGCTGCAACACCTCAGCCTTCTCAGACTGACAGGAAAGAAGAACTTAACTCCATTCACCTTGCAACAGACATGGATGTCTCCAGTTATTAAAACCTCATGGAAGAGCTGAAGTCATGCTGACTGCAAGACTAAGAGTGAACAAACAAATGCCATACAAATGACATGTATGTATTAACAAGTACTTTTGAGAAGCAGGGGGGAAGCACTTGTAGCTCCAGGGGATAGTGACAATCACAGATTCACTGGGTAGGTGTTGACTGATGTTAGGGTGATATCCAGTCCTCGCTGGCCCAGTTTCAGTAACTACCTGTCTCCCAGCACTCCCACTTTTCTTTCTGTCCAAGGAAACCAAATAACTGCTTTACCTCTTCTGGAAGTACCAGTCACTTTTTTCTCTAAAATTGCCCAGCTGACCAGCGTAGTTAAGTCCAACTCAGAAAGATTGTTCCCAGCCTTTCCTTACCTTTCTGACACTTTTGCTCCAGACCAGAAGGAACTTTCATGTACCAGAACCCACACTTGATTTCCTAGCCTGATCTAGAAATAGATACTCTTCTTCCAAAGCTATCCTCTCTCCCACTTGGCTCTGCACACTTCTGTCCGTTGAAGAAACTTTGTCTTGCAGAAGGTTATCATCAGGGAAATGGAGTGACCACAGAGAAGAGTCACTGTGTGCAGGAGATCTCCTTTGCTACTGTGACCATCATCTGCAAGATTCATTGACTCTGTCAGTAATGTCACCTACTACGCACTGCTCTCTGACATCTTAAGGAAAAGTCACAAAGAACAACCTAGGAGCCGGGAATCTGACTTGCCCCAGTAAGATTAGACAGGCTAGAAGACATGGCCAACAAAGAGGAGGGAGAGGCAGAAATCAAACGTACAAAGGAGGTGGGTGCAGACTTTCCCTGAGTCAAAAGTCTGACATGCCAGTGAAGCCTTTCCTTCTGAGACCTTCCCTAATGCTGGCAGACTATGTAGAAACACAGGTTACTGGTCAGACCAACACTGACTTGCCAGCTTTACGGATGTACCTTTCCTCTTCTGCATTTGTAAGCTGTGCAGCTACCAAGATAACTCCACAATGTTGAGCTTTATCTTCAGAATAAAACATCTCATCTGTTTTTTCCAAAAATACTTTGTGTTTTTCTCCATATGTAAGATTTTATGATTTGTCCTTCCCCATTTGCAGTAACATTGTAGTTCCTTAATGGTCAGAAACCAAGGGCCTGATTCTCAAGTGTCAAGGATCATGAAAAAAATAATTCCCCATGAAGTGAACAAGATCTGTGTGCATGTACACAGCACCTTTCAAAATCAGGCTCTCTTGTGCTTAGGTATCAAAATGATTGGCACCAGCCATGTCCCCAGACAGTGATCTATATGATAGCACTTCTCCTTCAAAATCTTGTCGCTAATTCCAAATCACAGTCCTTCAAAACACTGTCAAAAATATATTAAATTTCTACATAATCCAATGCAGCTTCTCTGCAGAAGAACAGTTTAATTTACCCTGTTCAACCTGGTTAAGCTATTCATATTCTCCATTCAATTAGGTCAGCTCTATTTTTGATCATGTCAGCACCAGAAAAAGCATCATTTCCCAGATATAGTCTCAGGACATTCACCTTTTCATGTCTCCACTCAAAAACTGCTGTTTTGATTCTTTTCTTTCTGTTCCCCAATCATCTTCCCACATTTCATATAATTTTCAAAGGATTTCTTTCTATGATGCCCTGTGAGGCTTTCCTCCACCATCTAGTGGAGTGCCCCCAAAGTGACTGGTGATTTGCCTTCTCTTCAGTCATTATCCCTTACGTGTACCTTTGCAAAATCAACAACGTTCTCTTTGTGAAGGCAGTGAAACTGTTCTTTCATAAACCAATATTAGTATTTCTTCTGTGTCTATGGTCTCTCCCAGGAAAAATGGGATGACAGAAGGTGTCTCAACAATGGTTAGGGAATTCTCCCTGTTTTTATTGACTTTGCTTACAACAGGTAGGTTTGAATGTGCGCACTCACCAACAAGCATATGCATTTTATAGCAAATTCAGTCCAACTAGTGGATGGAAATCAAAAGGACTACACTGCCCTGTGACACATCTACTAAAGAAAAGCTTGGCATTAACCTTCAATAAATGAGTGGATTATATTACAAATAATAAGATGGTTAAATATAGGCACAATCTATGAATTAAACATTGCCTAACTTTGCATGATGCTAATTTATTTTGGCATATATGGATGATTCTGCTGTGGCTGTGTCCTTCTGAATGCTTTTTAATTGTCCAGTGGTTGTCCTTTATCATCCAGCTGCTGGCTACAGTAAAATATACGGTAATCCATGTCAACGCTACATACAAACTACATACACACACTGTATACCAGACATGGGTTACAATTTTTGTGGTACAGAAAGACAGACAGCATAGATGCACACAAGGCCTCATTAATTTCAACAGAAATAAAGCAAAATGGAACTGATCAGAAATATTGTGAGTAGAGTTAACTGTTTGTGTGTAATTACTGCAGAGTAAAGTTTTATGTGCATTTCCAAACAACAAAGCATTAACATTCCCCACACAGAAAAATGTTACTTTATTCTTCACAGTAAATCTCTTGTATTTGGTCTTCTGTAAAAACTAGAGGCCTTCACCAAGACAAAAGCACACTTTATTGAGTGCTGTACAGATGGAAGAAGAACAAACCACTGCTCCGATGGCAGTCTAATGTACAGAAGAGATGACAACAAGTAGAAAGCAAACAGAGAGGACTTGCCCAAAACCCCAGGGGCATTGCATCTCCTGTAAGCTTCTGCTTGAAAGAAGGATGAGCCTAACCCCAGACAAGAAATGGGACAGCCACCGGTGGGAAGGCAGCCTTAGGAATAATCAGTGCTGAGAGGGGCTGCTTGAAGAGAGAGAATTTGAAGAGGAGCAATAAAGAGCTGAAACACTCCACTGCAGATTGTGGAAGGCAGTGTGCCAAGTCAGGAGGATGTGCTGAACCTGCCCTTGGCTGGTGTACCATGAAAGGGAGCTCACACCCATGGCAGAGATACCCCTGTGTGTAAGCACAGGGTGCACATTCACCCGAATGAGGCTTAGCATTATGAGCATCTTGGTATGTGCACGGCACAATCATTTACAGCACGAACAGTACTGTGTGGCACATGAATTTGTCCTTATATATTCATTTCAAATACAGGTGCAGTGAAAGTGCCTTGCTCCTTTTAGCCAGAAAGGCTGTTTGATCCATAAACAGGCTTTTTACTCTTTTGGTCCTCTTAGAAGTCCATCTGTGCTTTAGAACTAATTCTTGAGTAAGACTTTCAAATTCTCCAAGGGTGCTTGTTCCCCTCTCCACTCCCAGAGTTTTACCATATCTGTTCTTCTCCAAGTCAGAAAATGCATCTGAGAAAAATGTGCCAAGGTTTTCATACAAGATATCATCCATATCATTGACATGAGGCTGACTGTTATGCCAAGACACAGAAACTCAACCTCTACCGCTTTCCCTGTGTTCTAAATGGATGGTCACCTGGAAGAAAGCTGCAAAATCAAGGAAAGAAAATAAATTTGTCACTGGTCACTGTTAAAGGACACATACTATCCAAGCCATTACAACCTGTAAAGCCTCCTGGACCAAACCAGGCATAACATACCCTTATTGTCCTTCTTCCTAAATTAGTTTATACAAATCCTGCTCAAGTTTCTCGGGTACCAATATCAACGGCTTGATTCATGTAAATGAGGACTGGAGAGGGTATTGGCCCTTTAAAATCTGTCAACATTTTTACCATGTTTTTCCTGTTATTTTCTTTCGAACTCAAAATATGAGATATTTTGTCACTTCAAATCTGCAGGGAAGAAGATCAGCCAGATTTGGAACACGGAAATGTGTTTCTAAGCAAGTGGAAAGCACTACCTCAAACATGCAGCCCTAAAAGATGTGCTCAGTAAACTAGTACGATTTTTTTTGATAAAGAGATGAGCTTCCCATTGCTCTCTGTTGTGTAAAGCTCATTATAGAGGCCAGTTTCACCAGTTCAACCCTGTGTTTACCAAAACTGTGTACTGAGAGCTCAGAGAAATAAAAGAGAATGCCAAAATATATAAAATAATGAATATTGGAAATTATACCTTTAATTCATACAGTAAATTACCAGAGATTACTTGTACAAGTAGCCTGCAATGTCCTTAAAAATATTCTTTAACTGAGGAAAAGTTTTCTGACCTTTGGAGGAAATACTTGCTTCTAGCTATGACTAAAAAGAGATTTCCTTCTTTCTCTGTTGTGTTAAGAATCTTTTCTTCTTATAAAGAAGGCACCACAGTGGTTTATAACTGTCATAAAAGCCTGCAATCCTTTTGAGGTTAAGCTACTCAGCTATTCAACTTTTACTACAGAAACTTTGAAATTCAAAAAGAAAAAATAATGTAAGTTTTTGAAGGACATGTGTTGCTGTAGGTGATCCTGTTAATTAAAAGTGATTGCCTGCTAGGAAATCATACTTTAAAAAGTTTCATGAATTTATTAGAACCCTGAAGGTATCTTTGTATGCACAGGGCTTTACATGCCATTTATGCAATTTTGTTTCAGATCTGTTTAAAGCTTCACTGATGCTCCCTGAGCAGGGAACAGCACTGCCAGCATTTGTATGTATTTTGGCTAATTGAATTATGTGAAAATACATACTAATGAACCTTTACCAGTGATGTTTGCTGAGGATAGTTTGTGTCTCATTTTATTCTATATTAGTAGTATCTCTCTGTTGCAGATTTACCTTTTTGAAAAGCACAAATTCCTGTAGGTTTTTGTGCAGAAATGAAATCACATTTTTTTTGCAGTGTTATTCAATAAGTAGTTATGTGAATGTATATATGAATGCATGTCAATTGACATATGGCTTTTAACAGAGATGAAAAGATAAAGAGTAAACTGAGATTTGAGATTAAAATATACTAGTTTTTCATTAGGAGTGAACAATTTCAAATGCAAAACTAATTAACACCTATCTTAACAATTTATTTTTCCTGTTACTAGATTTACAGATTGTATTTTAATTGGTCATTACCTAATTATCCATTTCTGCACAGATCCATCTGGCAATATTCTTACATAGACCTTTCCTCAGCGATGCTTTGCTACCCCTTGACAATGGTGTTTGAGGAATAAATGATTGAGACAGAACAGTTGTTTATCCTGTGTGGGTTTTTTTTAAGCTGAACCATGGGAAATATCAAAGCTGAGGCATATGAATCTATTGCACTTGAGATAGGTGGGCATCCAAATCCCTATGCTCACCAACTGACTGCAGGTATCTCAAGTTTGTCGCTACTTCACAAAAGCAATCAGCTAATTGCCTAATAAAAATTGTGGTCGGGTATTTGCTACTCACATTTCCTTTTTCAGGTCAGACATTAGAAAACTCTTTTTTTTCTTTTCTGTCATGGCATTTTTGTACTTTATAGTGTATTGCATAAACTAACCCAATATGTGGGCAGCACCCTGCCTTGGTGTAATATCAAATACTGAAATGTTAAAAGGAAAAAAAAAATCCTCCGTGACTCTTACCAGCCAAGAAAAAAAGAGCTGAGGAAAAGTAACAAGAGATTTATGAAAGTTCACCATGCACTTTGATGAATGTGTGTGTGGGCAGGTAGTTTTGCACATGCTTTGGAATATGTTGTCTGTTACAAAGAAATTTATGCATCCCAGAATTGCCTTGGAATGATCAGTGCTGGGGAGCTGTTGAGGCCTGACTGGACAGTCGGTAACATTGGGATTCACCTGGAGCTGCTGCACTCTTTTGCTGAGCTTTTATAGATTATCCCAGTGTAGCTATGGACAAAATGTATAATTAAAAAAAAAAAAACAACAAAAAACCTATTAATAGCAAACAGTGAAAACTGTCATTGGGTATAATTCAAATCAATTTTTTTTGAACTCTAGAGTCCTTTTAAATTATTATTCCTTTTTATCATAAAGACAGGAATTGAAATCTTTTAAGCTGGACTTCCCATGCTATTTATAAAACTTAATGGTGGCATATTTAGAAACTTAAATATTTAGGGTTTGCATGTGGATGTGCATGTGCATGGACTTCATAATCAAAGTTACAGGCTTGAGAGTTCTGCCTATATTTTACCTTTTTAAAGTCAGAATCTGCATTTATCTGATATACCTATTGCTGCAGCATGGGCAATTTGTTATGTAATGCATGAATAAGATTTGTGAATAACAAAGCCAAGAGTTAATACTTTAGAGGCAAGTATAAAGTACAGTAAGAAAAGCAAATATTCAATTTTATCAGTCTCCCATTAATATTAGTACTGTCGATCTGGACTATAATGTCTTTTAGGATTAAATAAATGTGTCAGTTCATCTGAATGACTGAGTGAATAATGTATTAATGTGCATTTGATGTTCACATTTACGAATATGTATCTGCCAGGCCCAGTAAAAAAAAATCTCTTCTACAGAGACTCCTTCTTTCAGAAATGATGCCTCTTGAGGCATTAGAAACAAACAGGGCTTTTCCCTCAAGCTCTTATAGTCCCTCTTCACCATCCAAAGTAATCAGATAAACATTATTGCCATGTCAGTGAATTCATCATTAAATAATTTCTCACTTCTATCACTGTATTAGCAAGGTGTTTCAGAAAACTTAAATGAAAGAAGCCTGCAGGTTAAGGGGAAGACTTTGTTCAGTCATACAAGACATGTATATAATGTGTAAGAAAGCACCTGAAAAGACCCCGAGCCTTTTGAAAAATCTGTAACTTCTGACCAACAGAAAAGAAGCATATTTTACATTTTTCTTATTTGTCTGTCATGCCTCTCTGCTCGGTGTTGGTGTGTTATAACTGCTTCTGCTGCAGGAATCACGGCCAGTTCTACTACAAGTTCTCTGCCACCAGTGCACACTCAAATACTCACCAGCTGTTTTGCTCTGAAAAGAAAAAAAAAGACAACCTGGTGTTGTTACCAAATGCCAAGACCCTAGTTGAGATGCAGACAATGTCTCCAGGCTCCCATTATGTTGCTTCAGCTCTGAGCTCTGAAGAGTATCGATAAGGGGCACAAAATAAAACAGGGAAATCAAGAGACGCTGAGTAATAGACCTTTGAATCTTTGTTATTGTTAGATTTACAAATAACACAAACTGGTTTGGGTAAGGAAGGGAAATCAGTTTGCAGTTCAGCTTTGGCCTTGATACAATATAATTTCTCATATGTGGAAAAAAGCATATTTGAACACTGAGAGTCATCCTGGTACAATAACAGTGAATAAATCATGGCTTCTGTATTAAAGGGTCAGCCTCTCCATACCCGTGTAAAAATGCTAGCAGTGTTCATGTTAATGTAAGTCTTATCCACCTGAATGCATATATATGTGTATTGAAAGAGAATAGTTTTGTGTCCTGAGTATTTTCCATCTTGCAAGATCGTCTCTCCTTTGTATCAGGCGTTTTTCATCTCACTTTATATTTTGCCTGCAGCCAGTAAAAATCTTATGCTTTTGAAGTCAAATGAAGATTTACATAGCAATTCTGGATTTTGAACGAAAAGAAACTCCAGAAGCTGAAAGCCTTTTTCATGTGGGTGGCAGCTTGTGCGTATTTGCATGCAATTGTTCCGCCCTCTAGAAAGAATTTATTGTTACTTGCTCCTAAAAAATGACACCAAACACAAAACATTTTAAGCAAAACATACTATGCTTTACTAAAAGCCAAAAATATTTCCCCATAAATGCTCCTAATCGAAGCCTCTTCCTGGAAGAGATACCTGGCACTCATCCAGCCGCAGGGTTTGCTAGTGTTTGTCCCTGGGTACTGTCTCTCTCTCAGGGATGTCTGGTACTGCCGTGCCTTTTCCTAAGTCCGTGCTACATCACTGCTCTTCATCCATTCTGACAAAACTGTGTTGGCATGGTAGTCCCACCTCCCTGTCCCCCTGGTTCCAGTTGCTGTTGTCCCCAGAGCAACAGGCTGCAAAATGCAAAATAACTGGGATAATCATAAAGTTAATTTAGGGCAATTGTTTTAGGTGGGTTGTAGACTTAGATGGAAAAAATTGTGTTGCTTAATTCAGACCAAATTTTCAGTGTCTCTGTACAAAAATGAAAGCTAAAAATAATGTATTCAATGAAAAACTGTAGGTTTGCCATCTTTGCATGTCTCTGTAAATACATGAGCTTATTGTGCCACTACTGAACCTGGAACTCAGTCCTCCAAACACATCCTTGGCTTCAGGTAGGGTTGTTATCTGCCTGCTTTCTAATCACACTGCCCAGTTTGGCCCACACGTAGACTGATCTGTGCCTGCATAGCAGCCCTTTGTCTGAAGTGACTTGGGTTTTGTATTTCCAAGGTAGCAACCCTAGATGGAACAATAAATACTCTTTTCTGGCAACATTTTTCTCCTTAAGATGGCAGCTTGCATCCCATTATTTTTAAGGTAGTCCACTGAAGCAGGCTATTGCTTTGAGGCAAACCCACAAGGAAGCCATCTCTATATGTGGTTCCTGGGTAAAATACACCATGATTCCCCACCAGACTGGTATCACAGTAAAGATTTAATCCTTTCCCAAAAGATACATCTTTCTTGAGACTCAGTTCCAACCAGTGAAGTAAAGGATGGGTCATTCTGAATTAAAAAAGAGAAGACACACATGGCTCTTTGCAGTTTGCAGTCCTGATATAACAGCCTCCCCAGCCTCTGGGGGATCAGGTAACAATGGGGTTTGATAATACTGCCGGAGTTTATTTGAGGGATGTTGACAAGCCTAATTGCTTGGCAGCTCAGAGCAGCTGTAGGGCCCCTGGCTGGTCTGAGGGGGGGCATTAACTCTCGACTTGCCTGTAGGGTTCCTCTTCCTCGTCACAGTCAAAACACTGCCTGAGAGAGGGTTACTGTGACACCAGGCTGTGAGAAATACTCCTGGAAAGCATTCGAGTCTAAAGTACGGGAAGTGACTAAGAAAGATATTGAGAGCATGTAACGGTACTAGAAGAATTGATAAGGGATAGCAGGTCTAGAAGTGGGCTTTCTGCATGTGTTCTCTGCATTTAAAGAAACGTGCAACAATGTCAGTTCTTTCAACAGAGGCTTTTTCCTGTGTTATCCAGACAGTTAGTTGCCTGAAAAGAAAGACTAACCAAGGCCAAAAAACCCATGACAAATCATTTCTCTAACAGAGACAATGAGTCAACTTCCCTCAGCAGTCTCTCCACCATTTATTTTTACTTTTCACTGAACTTTGAATTTCAAAGCAGATTCTACTGAGAAACAGAAGTGAATGGGGAAACATAACCCAACATCAGCATTGCTGATTCTAATACAAAACATTGCAGATGTTAGAATCTGCATCATCTCCACTCTGTGTTCTATCCTGCTGGAAATGGGTCATTTGCAAGTCTAGCAGCAGGTATATAGCTGTAACATGGCAGGGTAAAGTTATTTTGGGAGTTTCAGTCGTGTATTTCTGGATTATTATAGTGAAAGTGAAGTCCCCATTTTGCATTGTAGCCAGGGTTTTGCAAACACTGTAGTTATCTGATGTGGAAAATAAAACACACAATTGTGCAATTGTTTTAGAACAAAATAAAACTGCAATTCTCATTATGCAGTGACCATTTGATACAGAAATCCCTGAATTATGTCTTAAAATTCTGGATTAGTACTTGGCATTTCACCCTTTCATAGCTTGCGCTAGCAGAAGTCTGAATAACTAGAATTTTAGCAGAAACCAAGAAACATGCATCTCTTCACCATCACTGCCAAAAGGTCTGCTAGCTGGTGCTAGCCACAATGTCTTGCTCGTCTCAATTCTCTATCAGTTGGGAAACAATCCTTGAAATTTGGCATGCAAGGGCAGCTCTAAGTCTGCCCACTTGGCACAATGACCCCAGGCCCAAAGGATTTCTAGGATTACTATCTTTCAGGGAGACCCCAGCTGTGGCATACAGTGTTATGGCTTCTCCCTGCCATGTACATGTGCTGTCGACAGATCTACCTCGTCCAAAACACGTGTGCCATCTCTGAATTAAGTGTCAAAAGGAAGCGTATTCCTTCCCTTAATTATGAATCACCTGTTCTCCTTGATTTCATACCTATTTAAGTATTTAAGATAGTGTTTTGAACACATTCCTACAACATTCTTCATGAAAACAGGAATTTCAGGCCTGTATCATCTGTATGCTCTACACATAAGAAAAATTTTAATTCTTTTTACTGATACTTGGCCTTCAGTACAAGGGTTTCTAACACATGAGCTATAAACTCTAGGAGATCTGTGAGCTATTTCTGTGGAATGCCTAAGAAAAGCAAGTATATTGAAAAGAGTTATATTTTCTTTTGCAAGCATCTAAACATTCAATAGAAATGTTTTCACGGGTTACAAATCAGAAGCTGTTGAGAGCTACTGCTTTAGTGTATTCTTTCTGGGAACACAATTCAGATATGCCTGCCGAAAAGATGACTCCCTGAGCTCTGAGAACACTGAAAGCTTCCTTTGCACAACTCATATGACTTCTTTGTGTTTGTCATTTGGCTTGGATCAGTGAATCCCACACAGTGCATCATTTCTGATAGGAATGGCCAGAAGTGCTTATATAAAAATCCACATCATCTGCTATTCAGGGAGTATTTTGGCCACACCTCTCTTTGGTGCAGACCTTTGGATTTTTGCTTTGGTGATTTGCAATGCTGACTTCTATTTTCTTGGCAATGAATAAACTCTGAATAAGACAGAGGTATTTTTAGCTGTACATCAAGACATTAAAAACAAAGAAATAATTTCCAGTACCCATACACAACCTAATGTATGGGAGGAGACAGGATTTGAGATAGCTAGTAAACTCAAGTTGCTTTTACAGGCTTTCATGGCCAGCAAGCTCACTGTTCATTTTGCACTGTAAAGCAAAAAATACCCTCCTAATTATTTTAAATAGTTTTTCCTTTCATCACTTCTATTAGAGAAGAATACTTAGTCTTTGTTTACTAGATGTCTTGTCCTCTTAAAGTGCTGAGAGGATTGATAAAAGCTAATCAGTTCCAGCATTTAAGATACAGTAAAAGACACAATTACTATCTGTGTATTAGTGTACATGAAGGTGATTAATTTTATTTTCTTCCAACTCAGTGAAAAAGAAAATGGTAAGGTAAACAGGGCACTGGATTTCCAATGAGTATTTTCTTCTGCATCAATTTTTTTTTTTCCCTTGAGACAATTTTGGGGTTGATTAATTTTTTTTAAATGCAGCTCTTAATTCCAGACCACCTTACAGCATGAGCCACCAAAACAGCATTTATGCCAAGGTAGTGGAGGGTCACAAAACTCTGCCAGCAGTGTCCATGTGATTTCTAGGGCATAGTGAAAGCATACAGTGCTATGTAGTGCTCTGAGGACTTGGCTACAAGGTGCACATTAAAAGTAATGCCTACTTATTTCTATTCCCTTAGACCATAATCAGCTTTATTTCTAATTGGCATGTTAAGGACAAATAACTGCTTGAAACATTTCCAGGTAAATACTTGGAGGCAGCACTATTTGAAACAACAGGGATCTGCTCAAAAATAACCTGAACACCTCTGTAGAAATCCTACACCTGGCACTTTCTCCTAATGTGGCTTAGAGTCAATTGTAGATACCCCATCCCTGGGAGTGTTCAAGGCCAGGATGGATGGGGCCCTGAGCAACCTGGTCTCTTGCAAGGAGTCCCTGTCCATGGCAGGGGAATTGGAACTAGAGGATCTTTAAAGTCTCTTCCAATTTGAGCCCTTCTATGATTCTATGACTTGCAATTCTTCATTCTTTCGACCCATCAAGACAATGGGGACAGCTATAGCAACTGCTGCAACAGCCAGGGATCACCCTAGCCTTGGTTTACTGGTGCTTATGGATGCCCTTAAAAGCACACGGCGGAAGAAGAACTGGAATTTTATTCTGTCATTAACTTATCCTTTGGCCTTGAGCATACTATTTATATTCCTTGTATCTCAGTGAGATGCTCGGAGGCAAGAGGCTGCCGACGGATGCATTGGCCACAGGCACATTGTGAGAGCACAGATTCCTTCCAATGGACAGCCCATTACAGTTTCCCCTCTGCAAACATAGGAAAGCAATAGCGTTAAGTGGACCTAGCATGGCTAGGCGAGTCCCACAATCTGCCTTCAATGCCCTGTTTTCCCAGCTCTCCCAAGGCAGTATGAGAAGCTGCTTACGACCCTTCGGAACAAGGAGTTCGCTCCAAATGACACACTCCTGTCCCTCCGAAATAGTTCGTGCCGCTGCCAGCAGATGTCAGCAAGCGATAATAAAATGCAGTTCCGAGCCTTGCAGCAGAGCGTGATTTTGGGGTTGCCTACACCCAGCCTGCGCTGCTGCCTCGGGGCATCCGAGGCATCCCATGACCCGTGGCATCGCCAGGAAGAGCAGGAGCCGTGTTTGCCTGGAGCCACCTTCCAGCTGCTTTCTGTTGTCTTGATCCCCTCCTAAAACCGGACTGGAACGAGGGGAGTTGCTGTGATGCTGAGTAACGGGGCCACCTGAGGAAGGGGGTACTGTCCAACAGGACACGGAAGCATCAGGTGAACAGGGCCAGGCGAAGACAGCATGACTGGTACTCCTCCACTAATAAATGAAATGTGTCCGAAGCACCAGTGCTGGGGAGCGTTCACTGGCACCACTTGTTTTGCAGTATACAAATAGCCAGTATTTCTCTGGACCTGCTGACAAACCACCACTGAGAAGAACAGAGAAAAAAAAAAAAAGCCCCAAACTGCCCAAATTGTAAGGCTTTATCCCAAAACTCTTACTGCACAGATTTAGGAATCACCTCAAGTGGCAAAATAGCATCACAGTAATTCCCATATAGCAGTGCTTATATCACAGTAGCATGCTTTTATAGGTTTAGATTTCAATATAGTCACAGGCATAAGTGGAAATGAGAATGCATTCAAGTGAATGATATATTGAACTTCTTAATAACATCGAATATATCTGCTGACACTTTTCAGAAACACTACTAAATGTGAGCCCCAAGTTTCATATCAGGACTTTATTATCAGCTGTTGGGTATAAGAGTAGTTTAGTTCTTACTGTGGTTTTAGTGTTCCAGGGAGTAAATGAGAGCAGGATCCCAGACCAACATCCTTCAAGTTATTTGCTGACTACTAATTCAGTCCTGGTCTCACTCACCCTCAGAAATAAGGGTGAAGCAGCAAATTCTTATTCTTTTTGTACTTCTGGATGAACAACTCATCCCCTCATCAAGGAAACTGAAACTATGTGAGCATTGAAAAGGCGTGTGGAAAACTGTTGTCCATTTGCTAGGATTTTGAAGTAAAACATCATAACTAAGCTTGGAGTAATCTCTGTTTGCACTGAGCTCCACAGGCCTTCAGGAAAGTGGAATAAAATCCTGCAGCTGAAGATCCAAGTGAACCACTGAAACCTGGAGGCAGGCAGGTCAGCACACACCAAGAGACAGTGGTGGGTCCAAGCCTTCTTTGTCACTCTTTGAAAAAATACACACTTTTCTCACTTGCAGCCACCCATCAAGTTGTTTCTCAGATTTCCAGCCTTTACAGAAGGACTGGAAGGCATCTGATTAAAGCAAACAGATTACAGAAGCATTTGATAAAAAAGTAATTAAGGAAATTTTTTAATAGAAATTAAAGGCATTCAATTAGCATCATCTAAGGGTCTCGCCTTGCACTTTTTGCTTAAATTTTTTCTTTATGTTGTTCTTTCTTTTCAAGTCTCAACTACCCACAAAGAAATCTTTCCCACATAGTTCAGTCCTCAGATTTCACTGAACCTGTTTGTCTGAGCTGGATAATTTACATCTTTTGGCCCTGGTTTGAAACTCATTTCGGGTGGTTTGGAATTATCTGAGCCTGAAAATGGATTGGAACTTATGCAGAAAAATACGAGTATGCCAAAGGCTTTGCCAGTTCTGCCCCAGCTGTCTGAATTGTCACCAAGCACAGAAAATACTATCCCCAAAGGAATTGCACCTTGATAGTTATGGGCTGCTAAAGTAAAGGAAGACCAAACCCTTCTGCCCTTGTCCTCTCAGATAATTGTCCAGTTAGGGAGCACTTCATCTATACTTAAACCAATGAAGAAGGTGAAGGTGGATGAGAAAAAAAATATTGAAATTCATCACTGTAAATTCTACATGATGTCAGGAAGTCATAGGAAATTCCCTACTGGAAACCCATGTATGGAAGGAATACAGGGAAAATGTGCAATGTGACCGAACGGGCTGGAGATCATCTAGCAGTATCTGTTGCACTGATTTTGAGTCCATTTGAATGGACAAGAAAATCTAAGACACAGATTAGAGAAACATCAGAAGGATCTATAATTTCAGGAGTAAAGGACATAAGAACATTGCTGTATAAGATTTCTAAAATTAAAGTTGGAAATCAAGAAAATTAGGTTAAAAGACCAACTTTTGGTATTTTACATCTTATTATTAATTGCAGTAGCTAATTCTTCACGTTCCCAGATGCCCATGGTGTGCTAATAAAGAGTCACCCAAAGCCAAAAAGTATCACTAACATTAATATTTACCTCACTGAAACAAGGCAGAGCAGGTTCCCATGGAGACTGTTACTTGACTTGGTATTTTCTATTTATGCTACATTGTTATTGCTACAGTAACCCCAAGAAAACATGAAACCAAGGATGTTTGCACAGGTGCAGCTGTATTCGTTATTGCAGGGTTTCTCCCGAGGGCTGCAGCACAGAGGAGTGAATACAGGTGCTGGAAGAGGGCAGGGCTTGACACCCACAACACAGTCCCCCGTCATCCCATCCCCTTATCCCCCCGCCCCTTACCTTCTTAAGAAAGTACCTATGTGATGTTGGACTATTTATTGCAAAACTTAGCAAGGGGAGCTGTAATCTGAGGGGCTTACTGGTGCCAGTGTGAGTTTTTCCATACGGTTTCCACAGGGTTCAGACCCAGTCCTTAGGTCCTTATTCACCCATCCAGCTTATTTGGTGTAAACTTAAATATGTACTTTCAGGATTAAAGCAGGTGTTTCAGTTGTGTGGCTAAACAGAGAAGCATTTAAATGTGTACTTAAATGATTTGTGGAACTGGAACCTGCCCCAATTTCTCCTCAGAGTGAAGAAAGAATCAACAAATGACATGAGAAGTTAGTCATGGAGTTCAGAGAATTACCTTCCCCTCCCTGAAAGGAAATTTAGAGAGAAGGAAAGTTTAAAAAAAAAAAAAAAAAAAAGAAAGAAAGAAAAACAAACTCTCCTCTTCTCTAGCACTTCATTTTTACAGAAAATGTCCACAGTTTCCAGAAGAACTTAATATATTTTCCAGTATCCACCAGAATAACAATCTTTCTCAAAACACCAGCACAGATGCAATGTCAGATGCGATGTTCTGACAGTGCAGGAAACAACCTTTGCAGACCAGCAGGAAAAAGGTCAGATTCTCTTGTCCCTCTTTCTGCTCAGAAAACACTGCTCAGGTGTGAAAATTTTCCTTGTCCCATGGCTGTTCTTCTCTCGGCGTGTGGAGATGGACCTGTCTCAACTAAAAAAGCTCATAGCCCAACAGAATGGTAATGCAGAATGTTCAATATATTCTTTCTGTATGTTTAATTCTTGTCTTAAATGTCGTGTTCTTCCTCCTTTAATGACAGATATAACACTAAACTATGAGTTATTTCTCTAGTCCAGATATTTTAATGTTTTTAGTGGGATGTTTGACACCAGGAGGAAGAGCCACGTGGTTCTCCAAAGGCACCACTTTAGCACTTCACACAGTTCTGACTTACTATTCCCTATCCACGCTATTCAGGCCTCTCACTGTTCCTTTCTTTGTGTTGTCAGATTTCTCTCTTGATGACTCAATTAACTCTAATGGAAAGTTCTTTCAGCTGTTTTTCTCACTGCTGCTTTATTTTTTTTTCCAGACAAAGCAAGGGTATACTTAGCTGCTGATGCACAGTTCCCAGCAGCCCGCCATGTCCAGGAAAGCAGGCATTTAGTCAGTGTCCCTTCACCCATGGAAAGGGAGTAACCCATGGGTTTCTTCAAATTTTTCCAAGGATTGTCAGAAGCCCATTATCACTTCTGTCCTCATCTGCCTCTGACGACTCTGGAGTCATCCTGAGCACAAACCCCAGTACAGGAAGGGCGAGCACAGGTCCTTCAGGAATCCCAATGAACTGTTTGTGTGCTGAGGGCAAGTAACTCAATGTGCCAAAAGGCATGAAATTTTATGATTGAAAGCAACTTTTAGAGGGAATCCAACAGAACCATGAATGGCAAGGGGCTACCTTGGATGCAGTCATATCTTCCATCAGGCACTATATGTTGCCACTGAATGGATGGAGATATTGCAGTTGCTATTTCAATCCTGATACTTCACATTCCTCTTAGGTTTTGCCGGCATTAAGCAGCAATCCAAATATCTTTTGGGTTATGTTTGAGGAGGTAGTACAGGTTCAACATATACTTTTGAATCTGAAGTAGTAAGAAAAACTTGTGATGTTTGGGATCCCATTGCAAAGGAATGCTTGAGGAATCCTGATGCTTAACAGGAAGGTGAGTTTTCGAAAGAACTGGCAATGTGGCCAGACTGAAGTAGGATCAAAGAGGAAAGACATCAACATTCACTGAGACATTGAGCCTGGTATAAACTGGAATTTACCTAAAGGTCTGAAGAAAAAACAAGTAACTCTTAGAGCAAAGCTATCTGTACTCTCTCTTCATCCCATGTCTAACACAGTGAGTTCTGTGATCCCTGAACAGCTATTTTACCTGCATTTTAAAAAAAATAAGTTCTTCTTCATGGTTTTATAAAATATAAACCTTTAAAATTTAGAAGAAAATACAACTTTGCCATGATTATATTGTTTGTACAATCTCAGACAGCTTTAAAATTATCAAAGGTGTAGTGAAATATAAGCAACTACATGAGGCCATGACCACACATCTGTCTAAAGATTACAAATGAAGGTAGAACATACCCATAAAAACATAGATTACGGACTTATTCTTGTAGAAGACACTCTCAGCTTCTACAAATTTCATTAAGGGTTAGGTTGTGATACTCTTACCTATGTCAGGTGATGTCTTCATTCCAATGGGATAACTCAAAGAATTAAGTATTATTCAACCTGAAAAAGGTATCACAATGTAACCTTAAAAGCTGAGTGTTCTTAATGCACAATAGCACCAGGCTCATTGCCAAGAAAATTAATGTTAGACTTTTGAGGTGAATAATGTTCATTTTTTTCCACAAATTTCTACCAAAGTCATCTGAGAAATTGCTTAACTTACAGATTAAATCCTCTGAGGGGAGGGGAGAATAGCTCCAGTTTCACTGCCTAAGTGTCTGTTCCATTTAAAGGATATTAGCTAGCCAAATGAAAAATGCATGAATCAATCAGCAACAAGGACCTTGATCTCCAAGTGAGACAATGCTGAGCTTTGAGATTTATGGTCTTGCTTCCAGAATTCCATTATTTGGAGGAACAACAACAATAACAATGGGAGATGACATCAGAATAGCGCGTGTTCTTCTTTTCTTTTCCTTTCCTGTTGATCACAAGATGCTGACTTCTGTGTCATTCACCCCTGTCAAATGAGTAAATGTGCAGTGCTTTAAAACCTCGCCAGATGCACGCTCGGTTGAATGGAAGGGCATTATTGCCACTTGCATTTTGCACTGCTAAATAGTTTATTCACAGAGCAATTAGTTGTTTCTTCCTTTTCTCATGTATTTCTTCTGCAGACAGAACTCAAACTTTTGATTTTTACACAGGGAAAACATACTCTTAGGAGTCATACAGCACTGATGTGGGGCAGACAAGGATTTCATTCTAACCACTTACAATTCTTGTTTTCCCTGCCCCTGTAAAACTGCAGTTACCACTTAACTTTATGATATGTACAGTGGGTAAAGTTCCTTCAGGCTTTGCCTGACAAGACCTGCCTAACAGGCTTAATGTCTTCCTTCACGATGCCAAAAGTGTGAGAAGGTAACAAGAGGATAGATTTACTGGAGGAGGCAATAGGGACTTGCATTAACACCATCTGGACACAAGGGCACTCACATAATGGGATATGCTTGTGACTAAGCAGCTGTGGGATGTCCTTCCCCATTGAGGTGGAGTTGTACATCTTGATAGTGAGAAGTAAATCCTGTTTCAACCTGATTGCACAAAGTCTGTGGAGAACCAGAGCATAGAAGACATCTTTGCAAGAGTCCAGGTCCAGACCAGCCTCTGGGTTAAAAAAAGCCCAAAGCTCTTATGCCACTTTGAACATCACCAGAACACTCTGGATATATGTATACAGGGAGTTGGGTAGAGATAGATCAGAAACTAGTATGTTCGACATATAGATTATTAATAGCCATTTATAACACTAGTTCTGTTATTCCTTTTAGCAGGCAGACAGATATATACGTTTCTGGTAGGAGAAGTAGGCAAAAATAGCTTATAGTGAAAATATGCATACATTTGAAAATAGCAATAGAGATCAGATGCAAACCTGGCCCCTAAACTCTCTCCAGACTAGGGGATATTTGGATTTAGACTTTTTTCAGTGCCTTATCTTGCATGAATGGCTCCTTTCTGGGGCTATATCCCTTCTGCAACTGTTATGCCATAGCTCAGCCAGTAAGGCAGGAAGGAAGGGTAAAGGATATATCAGAGATAGGGATACCATTTCTTCCTTACTTCAGCAAGTACAGGTTATCCAAATCCTTGCTATAACATTAGGACACATCAAGCTAACCAGCTAAACCTCTTTCTGTCATTGCATAATCCTCATTTGGGATTATAGTGATTTTAATACAGAATATATCAAGTTATGGAGGTAAAACAAGAATTGCACACCTTGAAACTTCTTCACATTTCAGGAGTGACTCAGTAACTGGTTATCTGCAATGAAAATGGCATCCAGAAAGAAACCACAGCTTTGTATACTAATGTGTGTATACAAAAAGACAAATTTCAGTTTCCAACTGCAAAAGCAACAACCTCATTGACATGGAATCTTTTCTCGGCAACTTTGTATGTTCTCTTACAAATAAATAAGCACAGAACGTAACTTACTTATTCTACTTATTCTACTAGCATAGTGAAAACACCGCCAAAGACGTTGGTATATGTGCTTGCTAACAGATAACAATGCCTATATCAGTGTCATCTCCAGTAACGTGACCAAAAAAAATACATATACATCTTATACTTGAGATAAACGTAGTAATAGAACTGTTGATAAATCATTACTTCTACACTACTAGTTGATATGTTGTTGTGAAAAGAAGTCAAAGCACCAATTACTGAACTGCAGCAGTGGTGTTGTTTGTAGCCACGAATGTGTTCTGCTCTCTCGTCGTTGTTCTTAAGAGAATGATCCAGTGTGCCACAGTCAGAACATCATCCAGTTCTTGGTAAGAAATCCACATATCCAAACAGGAGTATGATTTAAACCAAGACTGATTTCTCCCACAGGTAACTTAAGTAAACATTTGAATGCCCCTTTCAGCCTATATGCATTTATCACTTAATACATTTGCTTTGCTTTCTTGGAGAAATTTTTTTTTTACCATCTCATGATACATTTTACAAAACTTAATATGAAGACTGTGAGGAGAAAGCAAGTGCCTTCCATACCTCTGACCTGATGCAAAAGCCACTGGAGTCAATATAGGAATTCCTCACTGGTTTGGTGAGTTTAGAATTAGACCATTTTAAACACAAGCTCTGTGTTTAAAAAAGACAGTGGAAAACTGGGAAAATTCTGAAAATTTGACAGCTAAGAAACCATCTTGCTTAGAAAAATATTGGATTTAATAGTATTAAAAATATTAGATTTTTTTAAAGGCAGGCATCCATTTTGAATGCTTTGAATAAGTTATTATTACTTATTGTCATTACTGGGGATGCTTGCTTAACAAGAAATTCTTATGTTTTCAGAGTTCACTTGCTCCTGCTGTTTATAGGAGCAGTTTGCTGAGACCAGCAGTCCTCAGGTCATTTATTTCAGACAGACCAACCTTTCCCCCTCTGGCTACTGCTGCTGTCCAGAGTGATGTGGCCCTATAGAAGGCACTTCAATGTAGGACATCATGGCATTGTCTGTTGGTGGTTAGTTGATGACTCAGTGCCATTTCTAGGAAAATCAAGTGACAGAAAAACCCACCTTTGTATCATATACATACCCAGATGAATCATGTTTTGGACACAGAGTCAGGGATAAGGGAATGGACTGCACTCGAGCTTAAAATGAATCTGTAACCTTAAAGAAAAAGATTCCAATGCTTTATGGCCTTGAGGAATTAGAAAGTTTGTACAGCTTTGGGAAGGAAAATACAACTCAGTGTGAGGGGAAACAGTATAGGTAAGCAGAAACTACAGTTTCCATTTTGTGGGCAATTCTACATTTTTGAAAACATTTTCCCTATTCTGAAACAGAATTAAATTTTTTCCCAATTTTTCCATGAAGTAAAGTGCTAACAGAGAAAAAGTATTTAAGATTTGCTCAAATGCTTTGCTTTGACTTTGAAAATTTCAGAACATTTGAATTAAAATATATTTTGAAATTAAAATAAAAATGTAGCTTTTTTTTTTTGTAATCAGATTTCAAGGAGTTAACATTTTCCATATAAAGTTTTCTGTTTATTTCTCAAAATTTCTGGACAGGTAGGGAAAATAAAGGTATCACAGAATTTTTAAAATATACCCCACTTCAGCAGGTAGCTACTAGCTACTGGTAAGGCTTTGCTAATGCTCTTCTAACCCGATCTCAGCACAAAGTTTCTTTACCTGCCTTTGTTGTTCCAAATGTTCTTTTAGACAGGTAATCTGAAGGAAGGGTCCATGTGGTCCTGTTGATGATGCTCTTGTTTATCAATAGATATATACTGAAAAAAAAATTATGTGACTTCAATGGCCCCCTGCAGATGGAGAAATTTGGAGCTCTAAAGTTAGGTTTTCCATTTTAGCAACATATTGTACTAACTTATGATGTTTTTTCTTTTAGCTAAGAGCATCACCCAATTTCCAGCATGGTTACAGCTGCAGGAAAAGACTGGCAGCTAACATAGTAATGAGTCAGTATCTATTGAGATTTGCTCATTACTATTAATTTCCCCATTGCTTCCAACTGATTCAGGAACTACTTATGGAAATTCTTCTTCTACTGTCTTACTGAAATCCAGTGCTGTTGCTGTCAAACCTGCCAACAGGAGCAGCAATGCTACTGTGATAAAATAAGTCCAATTCTATCCCAATCTTGCTTTCCTAGGGAAGAACAGAACTCATTAAATAATTATCAACTGTGACAAGAAAGTAGCTGGCCAAACACTTGCTGCTAATCTAGCCATGACAGCAGGACTATACCTTTCAAAGCAGTAATTAGCTAGATGAACAACAACATAAGTACCAGACAATGACACGGAAAGGACTGTCCCTAAAGGACAGATTCATTATTCGTAGGGTTTAGTGTTTGTGTGACTTATGAATGCTATTTTGCAGTGTAAAATTACACTCCTCTTCTGCTGCCTTTCTCTTTATCTTCTGCACAGTTTATGGAAGGGGACAGAGAGAAAAATGTGGAGCTGAAGCCATGAGAGAACAGGTGACAGAAGCTCTGCAAGACCTCCCTTACATTCACGAAACGAAGGGTGGGTGCATAGATCTCACAGTAGAGCAACCTCATCAGCCTGCACCCCATCTTGGGTGAATAAGAAATTTGGTACTTGCACCCTGCACTCATTTTACACTTGGACTGACACTTACCTAGTGTAGGTTTGTAGTTAGGTCTAGTAATCCTTATGACTTTTCTTTCTCAACAGGGCAGATTCTCAGTTGGTGTAAATTGGTGTAACACTACTGAAGACAGTGGAATAATATGGATTTATCCACAGCATACACCAAAACAGCAGTAAGTGCTAGAGGTGTTGTCCTACCAGCTAAAAGAAATCACAAGCCCAAACTGCTTCCACTGAATGTAGAAGGCAGGACTATGTTGCACCTAGAGCTGAGGCTGGAAATAACACCCAGCCAAACTTGTTTTCAACTGGACTGTTCAAGTGCTTAAAGTTAAGCGTACACGTAAGTGTTTGCAGGATTAAAGGCTCCGTTTGGAATGACAGAGTAAATCCAAATAGAGATGGATTAGCTGGCAGGGGGCAGGTGAGGTGGTCAAAGGCACATGCAGTTCATCATATGGCTCTGTAATTTACTACATGATTATCACAACTACATATTTGGTGTGGGGATATAGATATACATGCACACATGTATACACAGAGCCAAACTTTTCTGGCACAGAGGCCACACAGTCATTTGAAATTGAGACTCTGAGCTGCACTTGTTCCAGGACTGCTTGTCTATTGCCAACACACTGAAGCGCCTCAGGCTTCAGTCTGATTCTTTGTTTGTTTGCCCATTAAAGTTCTTATCCCACACTCCCTTTTGGCAGAAAATTTTGTTATTTCTGCTTTATGCTGGCCTAGGCCCTTCTCTTGCCTCTGTTCCCATTAACCTATAGCAGTGACAGCCAGGAGCAAACTGAAGCAGCTGGTTGGAGACGCTACTATCAGGCTGCAAAACAGCTGTTCTGCAGAGGGGCCACCCTGAAAAACTTCTATTACAGCATTGCTGGGCTGTAGTTTGGCCACTGCAGTTGGGGAATTGGGGAAAGAGAGCACTTTCATTTTCAAATATTTAATTGCTGAAAAATGTAGGGGTGTGCGCATCATCTTTATTGGATGTCACAGAGAAGTAATGCTTTCCAGGTAATTTTTGGCAGTTCATGTCATTATCCTCTTACTGCCAGCATGGAATGGCCCCATGTTACAACTCAGTGTGCAACCGATTTCCAGTTTTTCTGTTTAAATTAATATTTACCAGTTGGTTATTTTTGGCAGTCTTCTATTGATAGCACTGATTCAAAACAAATAGCCAAATTCTGCTCTTGGTTACAGCCATATGACATCTGGACTTAACCCCACTTTTAACAATGCCACCAAGAGCAGACATGGTCCTTCTTCTGTCTTTTTGTAGTGTGACATTTTTTCTGTCCTTACCTATAGATAAGAGTTAGGCTGCAATTTTAACTTTGAAAAAGTTAGGATATGGCACTGAGTATAGTTCCAAAATGTATTGATTTGGCAATTCTCTAAGATACTTAATAGTACTTGCATCTTACCCTTCAGTAACCTGTCACTTCAGAATTCCTCTTGTATGTGCAGAAGTAACTCTTGCAAAAGCACTGTAAATTAGATCTTTGCTATCAGCCAAAAAAATTAATTATTTGAGTACTTCTGTATCCATCATCAATCAGCTGGATTAATCACTTCAGAGTTATTTTAGTTATTTCTACAACAAAGATGCAGCAGAGTCATTGACAAGAGCATAGGACCTACACTGTAATTTGAATAGATTTGTAGCAAGTGAGGTACTTGATGAATTGACTGTATGTCCTGTTGCCTTCACACCTCCATAACATGCAACAGTCCATGCTGCCTAGACTGAATCCACACTGTTGGCTATTGATACAAGTAAATACCTCAGCTATGTCTATAAATAAGCTATAAAACTGCATTGCATTGTCTATGTAATTGGTATGTGGGCCTAAGCACTGTTGTGTTTGACTCACATTAAGAGCTGTACTTTGAGTTACATTCCTGTTTGTCATCTTAAGGGTGGGAAATCACTGAAAGAACAAAGTCAGCCACCAAGTCTGCCAAGCTAAGTTTGCTGTGACATTGATAAATATTCGAGCCAATGTCTTTCAAATGTTATTGTGAATCACCTTTCCCTCCTTCCTTCCCTTGCTTCAGTCATCTTGCTGGCTCAGAATATTCACCTTTGTCTCAGACCTCAGCTGCCTTCACTTTATTGCATATGATTGCTATTGTCTTTGTCTCTTTTATCCGCTTCACTGTGTCTCATTTTCCTAAAGTATCTGGCACCCACTTTTCCATAACACTGTTCCTTTGTTTCAGGAAAACATAATTTCAGGAGGCAGCAGAAATACAGTTCCAAAGGCCACAGGGTGACATCCTCTCTCACCTGATCTTTATTCATATTGGGGTTTAATGGCATTTTTTTTTTTCCATTTCTCAAGCACCCTGCAACATCCTTCCTCCCTGACAGGAAGGCACATTTTATTTCTCATAAAAATGCTTTCCTACCAATCTTCTGTTCTTCAGAAGTTTCAGAGGCCTTTATGTCAAATGTTGGTTTTCTCATATGGATGGACCTGTTGACCTGGTTGTGGTTTATTACTGTTTTGACACTTTTTTCTCCTTCCTAAATTTGGAGGAACTTAGACCCTTTTGTAATTTATAATTCCTGATCTATTGGCTTCAGCAGCAATCTTCCCAAACTCGATTTTTGATTTTGTGGTAGGAATAATTGAGAATTCTCAATATCTGAACTATCTGGCTTTCTAAAAGTAGTATTTTTAACATGCAGCTAGTCTTGTGTTTGTGGTTCACATATAATCTATCTGTCTCGGATATGATCAACAGAAAAAAAAAAAGAAAAAAAAGAGTAGTTTCTGTCATTTCTACCAAGTCAGGAAAGGATGCTGTTATGCAGTCCTTTATGTACACTTTCTTAGCTCCCTGGTGCACTAAAAAAGGGCCCAGTCCATTGAAATAATACAAAACCTCAGTTGCGGATGGTAGAGGTATGTGATTTCCTGTGTACGTTTTACACCAGAAGGTACAGTGCCTATTGTACATCCCCATTTAGAACTCAAACACAATGGCTCATGCAGCTGGATGGTGACCTGCCAATGAAGTTTAAGACAGCATAGACTTCCACATGAATCTGCAGATTAATGAGACAGAGAACTGTCTTTTTTTTTCCCCACAAAAGGCTACTCGCACATTCAGAATGTGCTGCCGACTAAAACCAAAGTTCAGCTCGCCACAGGAATAGAGAAGGAAGAAACACACACAGGATACACCTCAGAAACAGCCCAGCCCTTATGGAAAACTCCTGTGGAATTTAACACAAAACCGTATGCTTTTTACAGCTTGCTTTTTTTTTTTTGTACCATCCTATAGCTCAGATACCTCTTCTATTAAATTCTTTACAATGGCTCAAAAAAGTTCGTATAAAAGATGTAATGCTCCATAGGTTTTAGAGTAATTTTATAATGTTCTGTTTCATTTCTATAGGACCCCCTTGTTTCTATTCCAATTAGAATTGGACCCCCTTGTTTCTATTCCAATGTTATCTAGAATTTTTCATAAAAGACCTATCTTATAAGAGGCCCTTTCCCTCTTTCAGTTTTAACAAAATGTGTATAGAGACATATATTGCAAAGTATACTTCTTACAACTCCATGATTTTAGGTGTACTACACTTCCACATGTGGCAAAAGCATTATCTGTCTTTTGGCTAGGAAGATAAGTGAAGTAGTAAGCAAATTGTCAAAACGGACAAATTTAATTTACAACTACATTCTCATCTTGATTAGGCCAATGAAGCAACACTAGTGTGGAAGAGGGGGAAAAAATGAGCTTTCCATACTTTTTTCTACAATTTTGAAGGAAAGCCCAAATTATGAACACTTACAGAAACCTTTATTTGTGAATGTCCTCTTGGGGCTTTATGTGGCAAGGGTTGTAGTAAGTTGTGAAGATTGAAGTAAGTTGTGCCAGGGTTAATTTAGCTCCTCAGATGAATGAAAAAGTCCTCAGAAAGTGTTTGGGACATCATAGTCCTACAATCATGATGTAATTCTTACTTATCTGTACTTCTGGAATACAGTGGCTGTTGTCTTAGGTGTTGATTTGAGCAGTTTCATGAAATGGGCTCTTTAATATTTGTCAGTGGACACAAAGACAGCAGGTACTTCAAGGATGACTAGTAAAGTCTTTTAAGGTACTTTGATTGTATTTCCTTTTCTCCTCTCCTATCATTCAAAATTTTCATGATTTGCTCTTACCCACCCTCTTATCCTCTTATGACTGCACCCAGCAAGCTCCATTAGAGATACTGATTCTGTGTTCCCACCCTACAATCTCCCCAACAGATTCTGGATCCACCTAGAGAGGGGCAGATTGTGGTGGGAATTTAACACTGGAGACATGAACAAGCTGCCTATACTCTGCCAAGACCCAGTGGTAGTGCCAGTAGGTTGGTGGTGCTGTCAGGCAGGTAGCTGTGACAGCCTGATCGAAGCTGACCCAAACTCAGAGCAAGCTAGGTTAAAAAGGAACATCTAATTTAACCCAACAGAAGCTCACAGAGCAGAATTCTGCACAACCCTTCATCTGTCACTTCCTCATCCTAGGGCTTGATGGAGAGAGCTGAAACAGAAAATTAATATGATCTGATACTTTTATAACCTGAAGGTGGTAATCCGCTATGGAGAGATAGTTGACTATTGTTTGAGCTAGTAATAAGAGGCCAAATTATTTCAAAAAGGACTGGAGAAATGACAGTAATGTAAATGGAATTTTTCACTTTTAAAGGTCACCTAGTTAACCATATTATAACAACACAGGATTCCCTAGTGCCTGTTTGTCATGGCCATGGCTCCAAACACAAAATTGTCTTCATATATGTTGTTCAGAGGGAAGAAGAACACAGGAATTTCCATACGACCTTATGATGAGCAATACAAATTACAGTGACTAAAGAGATGCTAAGAAATAGCTTTCCTTACTGACTTTTTGGAGTTTACAGAATTAGTTATCAAAATTAGTAATTCCACATCTATGAAGGCAAATGCTGGGTATAATGAGAAATGTATAGAAGACTAAAAGATAAAGTAATTGAACCAGTGCAGGTCACGTGGTCTATTATTTTTCTCTCGTCTATGAATTTCATAGACCAAACATGTTTTAATCTTAAAGAGGCAGGAGGTGGAAGCATAAAGCAAAGTGGCAGGCTTTATCTTATCAATTTGAGAAAAATATTTTTAATCTATGGTTCTTGAAAAAAGGATTACCCATGCCAGCTTTTATAGCTTGAAGAGAAGGGGACCCAGAAAGGTTTGGTAAAGTGAAAACATCTTTAAAAATGACTCACAGAAAAAACACAAGTTACCTCAATCCTCCTTGAGATAACTAACTTGATTTATTAAGCAACTATTTTGTGTTGGTTTTGACTCATCAAGAGCTTATTTTGTTCATAAGGGTGCCTTTGATGGTGTAAAAAGATCTCTGAATATATGAATCACAATGCAATACCATTCAAAGCATCATCAGATGTCTGAAAAAGGAATAAGTTCAAACTCCCAAAGTGTTTATATGGATTGTGTATCCACTTATTTTTTTATTATCAAATCTTTATTTCATTCCTGAGACTACAATATTATGTCTTACTGCTTTCATGATTGTTTCAATTCATCTACTTTCTGCATACATTTCATTTTTTATGTAAGTCCCTTGAGAAGTAGCTTTGCATTGGCTCATTTTCCTTCTTTTCTCTCCTTAAGAAAGTTTTGTCTCTGTGGATTTTCTCTGAAAATGTTTGGAATTGATGAGCTGTGATTTCAACACTGCTTGCCAGATTGATGGAGCAGCAGAGTCTCATTCACATTGTGACTGTGCTGAAGTTGGCACTATTGGTCCAGCTGAACACAGTTTTCAACTGTTAATACTGTAATCCTGATGCACCTCCTGTTCTCTGTCTCTCCATTGATACTTTGAAATATTTCTTGAAGTATAGACAAGCCCTACCCCTCTTCTAAAACTGTAGGAAAAATGCCATAATAATCTTTGGAAAAGCTGATTTCTGTTCCTAGTTTTCAGTGTCTGAAGAAATCCTGACTTTCTGTTAATGCAGTCATTATCTGGGACAACTTAAGATTGATAGACTTGTCCATGAATTCCTGGGTTTATTTTTATTATTTCAATAACATGTAAATACACTGAAGTTCAATGAGGCCAAGAGCAAGGTCTTGCACATGGGTAAGTGCAATCCCAAGCACAAATACAGGCTCAGGGATGAAAGGATTGAGAGCAGCTCTGTGGAGAAGGACTTAGGGATTTTGGTGGGTGAGAAGCTCAACATTGAAAACGCACACTTTTAGCCAAGAAAGACAACTGTATATTGGGCTGCATCAAAAGCAGTGTGGCCAGCAGTTCGAGGAAGGTGATTGTCTCGCTCTACTCTGCTCTCTGCTCCCACCTGGAGCAATGCATCCAGCTATGGGGCCCCCAACAGAGGAAGGACACAGACCAGTAGTAATGAGTCCAGTGAAGGGAGAATCCAGTGATCAGAGGGCTGGAGCACCTCTGTTATGAAGACAGGCTGAGAGAGTTAGTGTTGTTCATCCTGGAGAACAGAAGGCTCCAAGGAGATCTTACAGAACCCTTACAATACCTAAAAGGACCTACAAGACAGAAGGAGAGGGACTTAATACAAGGGCAGGTGGAGATCGGACAAGAGGGAATGGCTTTACAATGAAAGAGGGCAGGTTTAGATTAGATATTAGAAAGAAATTCTTCACTGTGAGGGTGGTGAGGCACTGGAACACATCGTCCAGAGAAGTTATTGATGTACCATCCCCATAAGTGTTCAAGGCTGGGTTGGATGGGGCTCTGACCAACCCATTCTAGTGAAAGGTGTCCCTGCCAATGGCAGAGGTTTGGAACTAGATGATCATTAAGGTCTCTTCCAACCCAAACAATTCTATGATTCTACGAAATCAAAACAATATTTTTTTACTTTTATTTAATATTTACACAAATCATTGGGTAGGTCGAAACCCAGCTGTATTATCCAGATCTGTCACTGAACGGCCTTGTTTTTTCTCTTCTATATTGAGACTTTCCAAATTGTTGTCTTAAAGATCATTTGCTTTTCTATCTGGTCAATCATATCTACTATACTAGCCTCTCTACATGCTTGGGCTCTGAAGTTCACCTACCCTCTGTAGTCCAGGTGCCACAACTGCATGTATGGAGTCTGACAACTACCAGTCCCATGCAGCTTCTTTTCTCATTCCATTGAGAGACTTCTCAGTGATATAAACCTGAAAGATAATCACACTTGGGAGACAAAAGTTCCCTTAGTTTTATCACTACTATTATTGCCATTACCATTCTCTTACCTCTGAAAGCTAGGAAGCACTGATAATGGGCAGGAAGAAGTGAATATTTATCTGAACTGTAGTTGTCTGCATTTAAAATACTTTCACAGTGCAAATCTCCATTGCTGAATACCTGAAATTCTGGATCAGTTCATGCTAATAGCTTATTCTCTGGCTCTTTTCTGGACCATGCCAAGCGCACCCCCAAAACAGTGCCCTGGCAGTATGACAGATGGTTTCCTCGAGAAAGCATTCCCAAAGGCAATATGGACAAGACTGAATTGTGTTATCTCCCTTCCCTATCTCTGTGACAACATTCAGCCCTTCAAGCATTCCCTTGTTCATATCCCTGATCTCAGAGAACTCTGTTCAGTGGAACAAGCACCAGAAGGCCTGCAGCTTAGGGGCCATGGTATTTCAGATGCATTGAACAAACCACAAATAGAATGCTGTCCATGGGCCAAAGGCTTACAAGCCCAAAGGTGAGCCCACATGAAATGATGGCCAAGGGGACACAGGCAGGCTACTGCACAGAACCTTAGCTACTGGCAGCATGGATGGGAGGTGGACTGAGTCCCTTAGCCCTGGGGCCAGGCTGCACCTCAGCTCCTCTCCTAGTAGCAGTGTAGACTCAGCCAGCAGCTAAGGGCACAGCTTCAAAACACAGTTTAGCTCCCAGGCATGTGGCTGAGGTGCAACTTCTTTTTAAACAACTACTTTGCGAACTGTAAATGTAACACAGTAGTACCTGGCCTGAAAGCTATCTTTCTATCAACCTAAAAGAGGCACAAACCTACTTTCATTCAAAACAAAACTCCCAGGCTTTGATTACTTTTTTTTTTGTTCCCATCTGCTAAGCAAGAAAGATCCCAAACAAGCAAAATTACTACCAAAAAAATTCTTGCAAGTAATGAGAATTCCCAAAGTTATTGTTTGCAATAAAAATAGTCTATATTTGGCTGAATTTTCAAATGCACTCCGGCACTTAATGCAAAGATGGCACAGCACTACATTTCTGTATAAACATATCTGGAGGCCTTCCAGCTGCTGCTGGTGTGATGCTTCTCAGTGTGGGGTCTCTTACAAATATTTTGTACTCTGATGAACCAGAATTCATCTTTCAAGAAGTAGAAGGTCCTGTCATCTCATAATGGATGGTGGCTCTTCTCTCAGCAAAAGTCTGTGTATTCTCTGCTTCTGTCCATGTGAAAAAGCAGTCACAGAAGGAAAAGGTGGTTGACAGAGAAACCACCAACCATGTGGACATGAATTAGTCTGCTGAAAGGTGAGCTCCTTGGTCAATAGGGAATCACACCCTGTAAGTGGAAGCTGGTATACTTAAAGAAGACTCTTTGGTTTCCAGAATCCACCCACTCAATGCTTTTTAGAGTACTGGGTGCAGCCAAATCATTCATGAAGTTAAACTGGGACAGTAAGGGAAGAAGGTAAGAATAATATTATTTATAATTCTCTCTCCTTCCTGCTACTACTGCATTTTGTAGGAGGCAGATATTAGAAGGAGGAGTAATTATCTGTGGTAAAAGGAAGAAAAGAGGAAATTACAACAAAGAGGAAATTGAAACTTAAGATATCTGTATATCCAGCAAGGGGGGAAAAATAAATACAGGACTATGTGAAGTGCATTATACACAGAAGAAATCCCAGCAATGGAATTTGCCAGGAATCAGATGAAAGCAGTAAAAGCATTAATAATGAAGAAAGCCATACTCAATAAATACATCTCTCCTCAATTTGGAAAAAGTAGGATGACAGCAGTATCATATCAGGCAGCCAAAGCCTTTTTCAGTCCATTAGTAACCAAATAGGATGTTAAACATCTACTTGTGATAAAAACCTGTAATTCATCAGGCCCAGATAACTTGCACCTGAGGAGTCTAAAACAGTTGGTGGAGGAGATTCTTCCTTCCACATGTTAATTTTTAATGGATCTTGAAATACCATAGAAATTCCAGAAGACTGGAAGACTGATGTTTTGCCAGTATTAACCAAGGACAAACACGATGACCTTGGTAAATATAAGCCAGCTAACCTAACATCAAGCTGGAGAGGAGGTGAGGGGGGAGCAAAATAATAGAATATGGGATTCGACTGATAAAGAATGAAAGGACAGGAAGTAATTAATGCCAGTCAGCATGGTTTTATGGAAAATAGGTCTTGTCAGACAAACCTGATTAGATTACAAATTTGGCTGAAAAGGTAACTGCTTCAGTGTGATATACTGAGACATTCATATGGCATTTGATTTAATTTTGAAAAGCATTCTGATTTAAAAAAAATATTGTACAGCCTCATTGAAATACCCCCTAGCAGAACAGTGCTCTTACTAAGCAACAAATCTCAAAAATGAGTTATCACTGGCAAGTCATCACTGAATACAGATATTTTTAGCAAAGCTGGAAGAGGGTCAGTGTTAAGCATGGCACTTGAGCATTTTTGTTGCTGAGTTATATATAAATTACTGTTGATTGTACTGTTAATGCAATCTTTGCAAATGCAAATAGAAATGTAACCAATATGTATGTAGATGTGATGTTACATCTTTATACAGCACTGGTGTGGCTACTGAAATGCCACAGTTTCAGCAATCATATGTTTCATGAAGCTGAAAAAAAATCAGATGTTTGAAAAACAGCTGCAAAAATTATTGTTAGAACTCAAGAAAATGCCTCACCATGAGAACTTTGGAGACTATGAAGAGATTGCTAGATTAGAGCGTGTAAATATTTCCATCAGCAGAAAAGCAGCTCACCCACTTCCTTTTCCAGCACCCCCAGTGTGCTCGGACAAAAGAAGTAGGCAGTCTTAGGGCCCAGGTCACCCTGAAGGGTTTCTGTTTCCACATCAGTAGCAGGATAGGTTAAACACAGCCTGGTGGCAATGGGGTGTCCCTCATGTCAGGAGGGGTGCCTGACCTACTACACACAGCAACATTCATGTAGGTCATCTGCATCTGTGAAGGCTCCAAGACTTTTCTCTTGCCTGTAATCCCTCTCCAAGTAAAAGGGCAGATAAAATGACCCTGGATAACTCAGGAAATGTCCTGGCCAATTATCTTAGGGAGCCTCAAGGAGTTATCAGAGGATCAAAGACCCTTCTCTAGTCTTCAACGCAGAAAAGTTGCAGCTACAGGACAAAAGGAGAGGCAGGGGAAGAATGTGACAACTTAATGATGCTACAGTAGCACTGGGTAAGATCCTCAGCTTGAGTGAGCAGGTGCCATTCCTTCAAAGGAGAGATGCTGATTTACACCAGTGGAGAATCTGACATATAATATTTTTTTATTTGCTTGAGTCCTGCCGTGGCTCCATAAGCAAAGGTTAATGCAGGTCTGCCAGGGGCAGGCTGGAGTTAACACAGAATGGCAGTTTTGAGGTTGCTGATTCTGATAAAAGCAAATTGTGAACTGCAAGCATCTGAGTGTTGAGTGTCACATTCACACCTAACAGCTGCCCTTGCCTGTTCCCCACAGTCATCCAGTTCTGTCATCATGATATGTTTCTGAAACCACATTTGTGCTGCTGTCACTTTTTGTCTTTGGAAATTTGTGTACAGGCTTTCTGTAATGACATGCTAAAAATGCTTGTAAACTTCAAATGAGTGGATTAAAATATGTTTAACCCAGGCAAATCACTTCTATTTATTAGGTGGAAACTTGAGACTACTTCTTCTAAGTCTGCACTCTCCCCTGTAAAACTTGCAGTAGGGATGTTAGTATTGATAAAGTTGTAGGAGGTACCTGATGGGGGAGGGCATTGAAGAGTTTGTTCCTTTCAGGAAAAAAAAAAAAGAATTAGGAACCTCTTTCTAGATCTCTGGATCTTTCACTATCACAATGTCTCTAAAGAGAAGAGTCAGACAGTTCTATAGGGTCACCCAGCTTCTCCATTTCCACCAGTCCTTTTTGGTTGGGAGCAGCCTAGCAACAGAGTCGTGGCATCTCCTAGAGTATTTTTGTCTCTGTTTCAGTACTGGGCAATGTCAATACTGTCAACATGTCAACAATCAGTGGCACAGATGTAGAAGATAACATGAGGACAGATTTTGAATGTCAAGCCCAGGCCCCTCCAGGGCTGGATCTGGGAGTGCACCCGCCTAAGAGATGCACCGGTGACACACCATGCTTGCAGCCCCTACTGAATTCTGAACTTGCTGTCATCCCTGAACTGCCACCTCACAGGTTATCTCCTAAAAGTGATTAACTGCACTTTTGCTCTTTGAAAGGCAGCATTTCCCAGCTCCTGCTGAGTTTTTACCTTCACACTTAATCTCTGGTTAACAAAGTGATATAGACTTGCACTCATCTGCTGAAAAGGTGCAAATCTGAACCCAAACTACCCATAAATTGCAAAGATACCAGAAGCAGCTGCTTAGCTACAGCAAGACAGAGTTTAGGATAAACCTTGAAATCTGCCCACAAAGCCTATTAAACCAGCTTATGCTGAGTTTTTTGTTACTTACACTACAGTGTAAGCATGTATCTTGTCAGTACCTGCAATGGTTAGCTGAAAGCGGCTGGTGGTACCAATAGTTTCAGAAAATAAAAACAGAAAAAAAGGATCAAAAAGACAAGGTTAGTAAACCAGATCTCTCTGGAAATAATTGCATTAAATATAGAGAAGGTTATATACCGTTTCCTTTGTCCTTTCTTTCCCCATAGGCTGCTGGCCTATGATTGCTCCTTGTACCTACCCTGTAGCTGATTTTATTGTTTATTCCTAGCTCACCCTCCAGTTTGCTCGGGGCCCTGTGTCTTAGTGAGTGACTCCCCTCTCCCTTTCCAAGTTCAGAACCTTTCTGGCTAAAGTCTGCGGTGACACATAACACAAAAAGACAGCTTTGGGCACAGGGCATGCAGCCGCTCCTGGAGAGTACAGGCTGCGGTTCGGCGGTACCGTTTATGGAAGATTAAGTGATTAAGCCTAACTAAAAGTGACTAACAGAGATGGATCTTTTCCTGTCAAACACACATGGTTTTCCATAGAGCAGCTCCAAGGTTGTGAGTGAAGGTGAACAGCTCTGCTTCTAAAGACTCCTTAATTTTAAGAAATTCAAAGAGCAGGCACGACACTTTGTTCTGTGACTTTCTTAAACCTATACCCTACTTCACATCCTTTCATGAGCCATCATCTTTCATATTTAAAACAGACATAACGGAAGTTAAAAAAAGGCAGAAGAGATGAGAAGTACAAGTCTCTGCAGATGTAAGGTATAATTTAGAGAAGTATCGTTTTATCACCCAATCCTGCCAGGTCCCCAACACATTCTATAGGGTACAGACTCCTCCACTGATCTTGTGAACAGTGAGAGCACTCCAGTCTTTTTCTGGTTGTTTGAAACTCCCTGGTGTTGGCTATTCATTCAGTCATTGCATGCATATTCATATGGCTAAAGCCTTGAGAATCTTCATAAATTGATTAACAAGTCTATGTTTTGCAATAAACCATTATTTATTTAGGTATTCGAAGTGATTCATAAAAACCCAAATTCAGATTATCTGATGAACATGGTATGAAAACACAGATGAAATAGGGAGATCCAAAAGAGTATGTTTTATTTACAGGTTTTGTACAAATACATGAAATGGGGACGGGATAAATACTCTAACAAAGTGGTTACCAAAGTGTTTTCATTAATAACTTGAGAAACCAGTTTTATTTCTTGAAAACATCCAAAGTAAGCTAAAACCTATGCAGGCAGCTGGTTGAATTTCTCCTGCAGGGTTTGAATGGGACTGCTAGCCGGTGCTGAATTTCACTCTTGTGAATAAATCCATGCATTATCTCTTGGAAAGCAGTGTTTTTCAGGGTGGAATAAAACCTATTTAGTAAATTATTATTATTGTTTTTAAAACTAAATGACTGCTTATTAAAAAAGAGACCTACTGAAATTCAAATTTTTCCTCATTACCTGAGGCATAATCAAATTGTCAGCTGTTTAACAAGGATGATAATATGGAACAGGAGTGTGATAACATTTGCCATCATCCCAGCTGGTTCCCCCCAAAAGACACGTCCCCACAAGCTTCTCGTTGCTGAACCCACAAGATCTTAGAGAAGCCTATGATGCAGCACAAAGTATTGTACTAAAACACTCCTTAGCTCAGTTGGTTGGAGCATGATGCTAATAATGCCAAGGTTGTGGGTTTGATCCTCATATGGGCCATTCACCTAAGAGCTGGACCTCATGATCCTTGTGAGTGCCTTCCAACTCAGACTATTCTGTGATTCTGTATGATTGTTTAGAATTGATCTGATAACGCGTATCATAGAATCATTAAGTTAGAAAAGATCTCTAAGACCATTGAGTTGTTAGACTTCTTTTATTTGGACACATTATTTGAAACACAAATTAAATGCTGATTTCATTAAAGAATATAGGAATTGGTCATTTACTTCAGTGTCACCAGGATTTCACTACTGGAGTATATCATGTTGTTTTCAGATTTCAGAAGCAAATGCTGAAGCATTTCATTTTACCAATGTACTAAAGTAGAGAGAAAAAAAAGCTGAGAATGTTTCAAAATAGTATATAATGTTATAATAAGATCCAGCAGCTGAAAAGCCAACTGGGCATTTTAAAGGTAGAAATAAAGCATATATGTTTACTAGATTTTTTTCCATTAAACCACTTATTAAGAACATTTTAAAACCAAGACTGGTTATTTCCTAAAAGTTTTGCTCTATTTTGAGCAGGAATTAGTTTGAGGAATGCAATAGCTTGTGCAGTGTAAGAAGTCAGAGTAGATTGGCTTAGGTGCTGTGTCTCTCTCTATATACATATATACCTATATTGTCTATCTATAATGGACCTATCAATTAATCAAACTGGATTGACCATAAGGACAGTTTCCCAATTAATGTTAATTCATTCATAAAGTGAATACATTATCAATAACTATTTTAAAATACACTTAGTTATAGAGATGCCTACAATTAGGAACCCAGACCTTTGAGCTTGACATCCACAGTCTACACTGAACTGGGATGTAAATGGCAGTCCTGACGCACAAGATGCAGTACTTGGTTAGTAGATTAGATGCTGCTTTTATCATGTCTGCAACGAGGCAGTACAGGATGAGTTACACGATTTTGCAAATTGAATTTTGCATGCTTGTTTTCTCTACTCTTGTTTTAGTCTTTCTACTTCTACTTTGTTGGCATTATCCAGAGAAACAGACTGGGATGGAATATTGATATTGAACAGCTACACACTACTGATTCTGTTTTAATTTAGGACTAGATTCTCAGCTGAGCAACACAAGAATAGCTTTAGCATAATGAATATCTGCCACATACTGAACTGTTAATAAGATTAAAATCTAGTTATTTTTATCTTGGTTCTACTGGACCAATTTTTATTTCATTTTGTTTTAGCAACATTCTCAAAGCATTTTTGCAAGCTAATTTCTTATTTCAAGGTTGATTCTTCAACACAGTTATTTTCTTTCCGCTTTACTGATTTACTTCCTTGTGGAAATATTGAGCCTCAAGTTTCAAATGACATGTTTAATCAAAAAGGAGCTTACCAATGATTTAGTGTACAAATAATTTAACACAAAACTAAATACACAAATACTAACAGCACAGATTACAACCTTTGGATGTTTACATCAATCTACACCGCTTATGAACTACAAGTGACATCAGAAATGTTTTCATTTGCTTTAGTGCTTCACTTGCATTTCCAAAAAGAATATTCTTTTAGTGCTGTATCAGGGTATTGTACGACTGATAATTATATACAAAATACTTGGGCACAAAACTGTAGCACTTTTCTTAATATAGACAGCTTTACTGATTTCCCTTGTTCTATTTGGATTTCAGTAATAGATTTATTCTTAAAAAATCTAAGATAGAAACTCTTACTTTGTGTAAATTCAGTATGTTCTTGCTCTTGGAGGTTTTGTTGTATTTACAACATAGTTGTTGCATATTCAGACTTCTTGATCTTTGGGGTTTTTTTGCTCGTTGACTGATTTGTTATAAAAGAGAAGTCCATTCCTTATGACAATTTTTTATTAATTCCATGTATTTGGGGTTTTTTTGGCTCAGACTACAGCATATTATCCTAAAATACTAGGACAGGATAGTTGGTTTTCCGGCCTCTGAGCTGTAACCTCTGTAGCTGTAACCATCTACAAGCCATGCAGGGCAGTGCTTGGCTGGCCAAGAACATTGGCCCACTGACTCTCAAGCTGGCCAAAGTGCAGCAGGGGCAGACTGGGCTTGCCACCTCCAGAGGCCCCTTCTCTTCCTGCTTTGTGATCTCCTGTCCACCCCACCATCTCCAGTGGCCTTGCTTCCTTGCTCCACTGCAGAGCCAGGTCACACAGGGTCCTTCTGCTGTCACCCCATTACGGCAGGGGCTGTAAACCAGGGCAGGTGGTAGGAAAACCTGAATGGCACCACACCTGCATGAGCCAAGTCCTGCCCTGGTTATCCAGCAGGCTCTGACACATGAACATTCTGTGACCTGAGCAGCAAACCTGCTCAGAACTGAGGTGCTTTGCCCTGGGGGGCCTTGCTGTTCCCCTTAGTGGCACTCCATCACCCTAGCGTGAAGTAAGTTTCATATTTCCCTACCAACTGCTATGCTACTGCATTCAGTATATTCCTTGATCACTGTGCTCCTCCAGAGCTCCAAAGGAGGAGTTTGCACAGATAACATGCAGTGTTTAAGTGGGATGATCCTGAAGATGATCTTTAAAATCTACTCCACGAGATAACTCTTATCTTTACAGCATTACTGCACAACACGGGAGCATGGGAAGTATTCCTTGGTTCTTTGGCAGACAAATCTTCCGAGTGTGATAAACAAACCACCCAGTTTCTTTGGCACAAGAAAATTTGTGGTTAGGCACAAGAGCTAAAAGAAACCCCAACAACTCAACCCAAAACTTAGTGGCTAAGAAAAGCCACTGGTGTGAAGGAGGATAGGAGAATCATCTCAGCTGTACCCTTCTCCAAATTAATGGGACTCGCTTTACTAGGAACTATATTCGGTGCTCGTATGCAAAGAGAGGGCTGCGAGGTCAGCGGGAGAGCGCCCGCTGCTCGAGATCCGGGTCTCGGGGATGCTCCCGCCGCGCCGGTGAGGGCGGGTGTGCTCAGGCAGCCCGCTCCCCGATGCCGGTGGGCGGCGGGCGGGCCGAGGGGCCGCAGGGCCGGCAGGATTTCGGTACCCAGCGGGCCGAAGCGGCCCCGGCCCGCTCCAGCGCGGCCCCGCGGCTCCCCGGGTGCGCAGCCGCCGGCGAGTCCCCCGCCGCCCGCAGGAGGCGCTCCCGCGGCGGGCGCGGGCGGCGGCAGCGCCGCGCCGGCCTCCCCGGGCCGCCGTGTGCCGGCGGACGCGGTGCGGGAGGGCAGCGCTCGGAGCCCCGGCGCCCTCTGCCCCTTCCCTTCCCCTCCTCGCCGCCGGGATGCGCCCGGAGGCGGCGCCGCAGGCGGGCGGCCTGGAGCGGTTCGCCAGCCCCGGCAAGGGCCGGGGGCTGCGGGCGCGGCGGCGCTTCGCCGTGGGGGAGCTGCTGTTCAGCTGCCCGGCCTACGCCGCCGTGCTGACCGTCAGCGAGCGCGGCGGCCACTGCGACGGCTGCTTCGCCAGGTAGGGCCGGGGCGCCGGGCAGCGCTCGGCGGGCGGTGGCGGGGCCGGCACAGCTGCTGGCGGTTCGGTGGAAGAAATTCCCTCCTCCTCGGCTCGTGGTCCTTGTGGCAGGATGAAACTTTTAGCTTCATAGCTGGTTTTCCCTGCTCAGCAGCTCAGGGAAAAAGGAAGAAAGGAAAAAAAAGTTGTGCTTTTCCCGTGCGCTGGCGGTTACGTAGGCACGTGCGTAACCATCCTCTCACAGGAAGTTTCATCGATCCGTCTGGTTTAGTAATAACTTAATGTTCAATGGCCTTAATGGAGTTTTTGATAAGAGAGGAGGGCTCTGCAATCGCCTTATTCAAGCTTTGCATTTCCACAGTGCGAACGGAATGTATAACTGTAATGACATATACAGCAGTATCTGTATATTTTCTCTGTCCAAACCCTTAGTCTTCTGGCAAACTGCTTTTGCTGGGGCAAGGCGCAGACAGCACAAGAGGTTCGTTGTCTCATGACTGGGAGCATTCGGGCTGGAGCGCTGCCGGCTGCTGCGTGCTTCGTGATTCCCGGCGCTGGCGGGCTGCGGGGTGCTCGAGTTTTCGAGCTTTCTGGGGCCTCTGCAGCTGCTCTCCTCGCCTGTGTGGAGAGGCCGTTTGAGCTGCGGCAGGTATTCCAGCGTTTGCTACAAGCCTCTCAATGCCAGCTGCTGCAGGAAGACAACAACAACAAAAAAAGCAAATTAGGGTTACCGGTAGAAAATCAGGCGTGCACATGACACTGTGACACGTCACATGTCACACTGCGCCACATTTTTAGAAGTTGTAGTACTTTCATGGCTTCTGGCAGCTCACTGAAGAATCGCAGTGCTTGCCTGGTTATAACTCAGAGCATATGTTAGTGTTTGCGTCAGTAAAGGAAAGCAACTTTTGTAATTTTGCCATTTTTATCAATATGTCCTTTTTCTTTCCTCATTACATTGTCTACATATATGACTTACTCACTTTATTCACCCCTCTATTTGCATATGAGCACCTAATGTAGTTCCTAGTGAAGTTCCTTAATTTGTTGAAGGGTACAATTGAAGTGGTTTTCTTCTCCTCCTTCACACCTGTGGCTTTTCCCAGCCCCTAAGTTTTGGGTGGAGGTGTTGTTGGGTTTTCTTTTTTTTTTTTTTTCTTACTCTTGTGGCTAACTGCTGGTTTTGTTTATTGCATTCAGAAGATTTGTCTACCAAAGGACCAAGGAATACTTTCCATGCTCCCTTGATGTGCAATAATGCTGTAAAGATAAGAGTTATCTCGTGGAATAGATTTTAAAGATCATCTCCAGGATCATCCTACATAAACTGCTTGTTATCCTTGCTAGCTTTTCCTTTGGAGCTCTGGAGGAGCACAGTGATCAAGGAATATGTTGAAGGCGGTAGCACAGCAGTTAGTGGGGTAATCTGAAACTTATTTCACACCAGGGTGATGAGGTGCCATAAAGAGGAATGATGCCTCGGTGATGTAATGTGATCTGCCAGTGCTGAGACGTGTTTTTTGTCTGTGACTGTTGCATTAGCACTGAACTAGCATGTACTAGATTCTGAACTCTGTTGAAATTGCAAAGGATGTTAGGAGGAAGGTTGTGGGCTCAGCGCTAGCCTTGGGCAGAGAAACTTTGATATTTGGTAATAAAACCGTTGTAGTAACATGGCAAAATGAGTTTGTAACATTGTATTTGCATGAGATAGTGTTTGTTGCTTTAAATACACGGTTGTGCTTGAGGTACATGCTGTCAGCAAGAGGAGTCATGATGTTAGCCTGGCTCACTCATGTTGCACCTTCTGCTTTGCAGGAACAATCAGGGGATGCCAGACTTGCCGTGCTTTATGGGCTCTGGATGCTAGTGACCACTGAAATGTTGTACATTATCATGTCATACAAGAACACTCACCCTTGTTTTAGTCCAATGAACTCAGTTTAAGACAATTTCTTTTTGCCACTTACACCAGGGAGGGCGTACAGACGTTTTAAAGTATTCAATACTGCTGAGAGATCCTTAATGCTGTCACACCAAAATGTCATTCGTTGGGTAACACGTTCTATTTTTGGTGGCATCTGCTACAGCACATGAACCTTGAAGCAGAAAAGGACCTTCTTTTCAGCAGTTCCCTCTGTTGGGATACATACAAATATAAAAAAAGGAAGGTGTGAGCCTTAGGTCGGCTCAGAATACACAGATACCAGAGAAGACTTTAGTGGGACAGTAAGGGGCTATGAGGTGACAGGAGCTCAAACAATGTATTTAATAATGCAATATGTTTTCTTGGTGTTGGGAGACAGTTATGAAACAAAGGTTTCTGTAACCAGGCAGAGAAGCAATAAAATGGGCAAAGCAAAAGCAAAGGGCTAAAATTGGTGAGCAAGTATACAGAGGAGTTGGAAAGTTTGGAAAAGAAGAAAAATTAGCTCATTATGCATCTTATAGTGGCAAAAAAATGATGCTGTCTGTCAAATAGCATAGAATAACATGTTTACAAACCCAGCAATTTATCAGGAGAGCAGAGTGCTGCTTTTGCGTAATAACAGTTGTTAGGAAAAACTTGCTTTTGGAACTCTAAACAAATAAAAATAGTGTCTGCTGTTCAAAGATGTAGTTCAATCTGTAGTTGTAGTGCCCTGAAGAAGATAGAGTATTCATTGTGAAATGCAAAACAATGTGCAAAAAGTGATCCAGCATACAATTTTATTTCAGAACAGAATACTTCTGTTTTCTTTTTAAGGAAAGAAGGATTGTCCAAGTGTGGAAGATGTAAACAGGCCTTTTACTGCAATGTGGAATGCCAGGTACGGTAATGCAATTTGTGAGGGTGCGGGGGGGAAGGAGGGCAGGGGTTGCTAACTCCCAATTTTTGTTTGTGTGGCATTTACAGTCTCTAATTGTAGTTATGGTTAATAGCAGTCCAGTCGTTTTCAGCATCCTACAGATGCTGACCATGGAGTTGTGCATTGCACAGTTACAGGATTTGGATACGGTCTGCATGAGTCTTTCAAGATCAGTAGCTTCAGGGCTTGGTACCACTGAGACTTTGATTAGACCTGCCTGTCAGCCCACTAATTATGTCTGTATTACTTCTTCCTTTAAGGACAAACCAGATAATTTAACATTAGCTCACTAAACTGGTAAGAGCCTGTGTCTAATGGAAAAATCAAATCACTAAATAGCCATCTTAAGGGAGTTTTGTTAAGGTTTTTTCTTTTAGAATCCTTGCAAATATTTTGAGTACTGGGACTGCCACAGCTGATCATAGTCATAACCATTTGAAACCTACCATGCTTTCTCCCTAATTTACTCATTCTGGCAACTTTTATTCTTTTTGTATACTTCGCTTTTTAAATATAAGCGTACACTAAAGTAAAGTGATATGAAGATGTCCAGAACATTTGCATGCAGTTTTAACTCCATTTTTACTTCAAATTACAATAAGCACCTTTCAAAAAAACCAAAAAACTTGTGCCAGAACTAGTTTATAGCCTCTGTGGACTGTCAGCTTGGTATGGAAGAATTATCCAGTTTACGTGTGCATAACTCAAATGGATTGCTAGTTGAATCAAGTAAGCTATGTAAGGTCTGTGGCGCTGGGCACAGAGTGTATGGAACAATGCTCATGAAGGATTTGAGTCACCAAAGGTTTGGCATGCAATGACGTGTTAGCTATAAATAATTGAAACCTTCTCCTACATGGTAGCGTGCTGTTGCATGTGTGGGTACATGCAAAGAATTCTTTGTTGTCATTATCTGGACTGAGATGTTGTGGTTTGTGCTGTTCTGTTTGCAGGTGCTTTGGACGTGGCCACTGTTATTTCAGAGATTCTCTTGTTGCACAAGTTTTAAAGTGAGCCTGGCCTCTCCTTAGTTTTCCTTCTATTACCTCCCCAGATTTCTGCTTTCCCATAGAATCTTAGCGAATTGTGGGCAAATCAAATAGCCTGTTGGGTTTGAGGCACCAGTAGGACTCAAAATGCTTAATGGAAATAAGTTTTTTACAAAATTTGCAGTAGTTTATATGATATTCAGAGTGGAAGATTACTGTATGAGCATCCTTAAGTGTCTTGAGAGGAATTTGGATGAGTTTTAAAGACGATATAGAAAACCCCTAAAAACCCATGATTCATTCATGAAAAATACTTATTTCTAAGAAATGTTTCCACAGGACATTATTTTTTAGGAAGCTTTTAACTAGACAAGGGAAGGAAATACTATTGGCTATTTAGCAGTTTTTATCTGACTGTGAGTTTCTTCTCTTGCCGCATAAAATTCACCATGGTTTAGGAAGCAGGTAAGCAAGATTTTCTGAAGTAGGAAATCTCAGTAATTTGTGCTGGGAAAAATAACAAGTAGATATGGTGGAAGTAGAAGAACTTATTCCTTCTCATACACAGTCCTTTGCTTTTACCTCCAAGTGTTCCTCCCTCAATGTCCTGACTTCTAGCCTTGACAAAGTTTATACTTTTATATTTACAAACAAGAAGGGATTTTCTCTTTTTTCCCCTGGGTAAAGTCTTGTACATATATTGCCTTTTTTTAGATTGAATTTTTTACTATTATTTTTTATTTTTGGGTGTTCAGAATTCTCCCTCTCTAAAGGTACATGTTCCTAGAATAAAAACCTGAACTGCTCAAATTGAGTGTCCTTAATCTGTTGAAGATGATGCTCAGTAAAAGCCTATCTGTCTGATAAGTTGTTGAATTAAAATCTTCTCTACCTGTTGGTGTGTGGTATGATTCTTAAAATATAAAGGCCTTTTTTAGATTTTGTTGGTGCCTAGACAATAGTATGACAAACCCAGGTACTAGCACTTCATTCTTACTTGTGATATACATGTGGCTGTTGACTCCCTAGTTGATATAACACTATCTTCTGTCTTTTGGGCCATTCTGAGTCAGTCTGATGAAATTTATGAATGTTGCTAAGATTGAATTCCTTGACATTCTTTCAAAGTTACCTTCAAGCATAATATTCTCTAAAAGCTGGTCTCTACTGACTGTACGTGCTACACAGACAATCTACACTGCATCTTCATCCCTGTCTTGTTCAAAGGCATTTTTCAGCAGTTCAGCAATTCTTTGTCAAAGCCAAAAAGGCTTATCTGTGCCTTGATACTGAACTTGTAACACTGGAATGTACAGCAAATGTGTCCCTTTTGCTTCCATGGATGTGAGACTTCATGCAACAGTGATAAAAGGGCAGGGCTTTACTTGAGAATTGTGATGGCATCGTTCATTTAAATTTTATTTGTTTGAAGTTAAGTTTCCTCTCTAAATTCATGTTTTCTTTGCTTGGTTCTGGTAAAAATTAGACATACCCAACAAAGACATGGTATGACCTCCTATGTTGGTTAATACCTTGTTACTCAATATAATTCAGTTTGACAGCTGTTTACTGCATGAAGTACGCTGTCTGGGATAAAACCCCAAAGCTTTTGGGCTTACTTTTTTCTTACTTAAATACCTCCTATACCACAATTCATAGGAATTTTTGTTCATTGTGGGGAGAGGTGGATCAGAAGGAGAAAGGTGCCAAAATGTGCAGCAGGAAGCAAATTTTTTTTTATGTCTTTTTCTGACTTACAGATTTTATAATTGCAGGCATCTAGAATGTTTCTGTTCAGTGAGTTTTATTTCTTTCGGAATACCAAGGTCATTGAAAATAAAGTTACTGACACTACATGTATTTCCTGCTCTTTTGAGCAATATTGTATCCTTGTTTTGAGGTTCTTAAAATACTTTTCTAGTATTTAATGAATGAAGCCTCACAGCAGCCTCTGTGGCATTTCTGATTTTGAAAATGAGGTGGGTATAGGTATGCAAAGAGAAATTGCCTTGCTGAAGATCCCCCAAGTCGTAAAAGTCCATCTCCTGTTGTATGGCCAGGTGTTTGATGGATTGACCTGGTTCTGCTTTGCAATATAATCCATTTGCCCTGGTCGCCAGGAAAGGTGGTGTCATGCTTTGTGAGAGACTGAACCCAGGAGACTAAGTCTTGCAGTGATGTAGTGACTGATTTGTGTAAGGCTCTGTCTATACACACCCATTTGCATGCACACTGGCTTGGCACAGCTCCCTAACGTGTATCTTTTGCCTGTTTTGCTCTGTTTTGTTTTTAAGATAGATAACTGCAGGTTTGACCTGTTTTGAGCTGGATGCTTGCATAGGTGTGGATTCAGTCTCTGATACAGGACACGTGAGAATGGAATTTGCCTTCACTAACTGTTCTTGCTGCCTTCAGTGTTTTGTGGGCTGGATCTGTCCTGGGTTTTCTCCATCTTTCTTTTCCCAACCCCTAATCCAGTTCTTTTAAAAGGGATTGTGATTTCCAGCTGATTCATACCATTCTGCTCTCCACTATAGCCTCCTTGGAGCACAGGCCTGTTATTATAATAGTGGCTTTCAGCCCCCATCTGCAGCTGTTCAGGTCTTGACTTCTTAAATTATAATAATTTTAGGCAAACAGCAGGAGACCTGTGTTCATTTTTTCTCCTCATAAATTAGCTGCTCAAACACTCTGAAGAGAAATGTTTTAAGAGGGTTATGTGGTTGCAATTGTGGAACTGGTGAACTTGAACCAGCTACTGGAACTCCTCTTGCTTTTATTACACATAGCTATTATTTATTCCAGACAGAATGGAGATCAGCTAGCCAGAGTGCAGAAAGAGATGTTTTTGTCATGACTTTCAATATTTGAAATATATTTTGAACAAAATGTTTATGGCTTTTTCTTACTGTGTCATGTTAAAGGCTGCTGTAGTTGGTATTTCTGGATTAAGGGAAATAGGTATTTTTAACCAGCTAGAAAGCCTCAAAATGTAGGTGGAGACCTGGGAATACCATTTAGCAGGTGTTTTTTAAATGGGACCTTATAGAAATTGCATGTTCCTCTTTGGTGAGCTGTAGAAAAAAATAAGAAATTTTTGCTGTAATGATTCTGCAAAAAAGTTTTCTGACACTGCAAGACCCTGCTTAAGATTGCCTTAGGGAAGTGTCTGTCCCCCTAATCCAAAAACTTTCTCCATGTATTTTTGTTTGATAAATGTCTCCTGTGACCTGCTGAACATTAACCCATGGAAGTCAAATACTCTGTATGGCCCAGCATTTGATAAATGGTGGTAGGAAAGTATGGCTGTGAAGATGGGTGAAACTTCTACCTTTACTGCTTGTTGAAGGGCTGTATCAGAGAACTTTACCAAAGTTGCCTCACTGAAATTCAGTTAAAGAGTTGGATACCCTTTGATCACCATTGGGGCTTAAGATTTTGAAGAAGTGGGCTTAACCCCTGCACTGGCTTGCCTATAATTTCTGTCTGGTATTTGTGTCTGTTTCTTTTCGATTGAGTGAAATACAACAGAGTTTTTATATTGTATTGAAAAGTCTATGTGAGAAAGGAGGTGCAAGGACATTTGTTTGGACTTGAGTCTTTTTTTTTTTTTTTTTTTTTTTTTTTTGAGTATTACATTTTGGTTTTTGTTGTTTTTTTCCTGTGTTGAGCTATAAAAGACAGTGTTCTGGCAATTAATCCAGTAGTCCTGGACTGTGGAATCTTTTTGAAGAACTTGGTGAAGAAGAATGTTTCCATGCTTTGATGTGAAAAGCATAAGCTTTAAAGAACTTCCCTTCCAAAAATGTTGTCACTCCTAAATGAAAGGAGAAATACCGTGGAGGTAATGAAAATAGGAAGAAAATACCATTAATATAGCATTAGGGATTCAGCTAGAACAATGCTACTTGTTATAATTCAAACTACGTGGAGGAAAATGTGGAAAAGAATGCAAAATACAGTCCTGCTGTGATTGCAAGGAAAGCTGCTGTCATAGTGTTTCCATCCCAGGTATTACTCAGTCATCAGTACTTTCTCTTTTTGTGGTGTTTCAGGCTTTTATCTCATTTCACACAATTCGGCCGCATCTTGTCCCTTTAACCTCCCTACTAGTTCATATAACTCAGTGTGATTCTGCCTGGGGAAAGATTTTAATTAACGATGTGTAAAGAATAAAGGGACAAAAGGATTTTTAAAAACACTGCTTCAAGACAGGCACATGATTTTGCATTTTGATTTTTGGTTTGTAATTTCTCCTGTTTATTTAACCAACGTGCATGGATTTGAATCCTGCAAAACTTCAGGTTCTGTGCCTTCACTTTTTGAACACCCAACTATCATCCTAAAGTTAGTTGGTATCATGTGTGTGCAAAGAAGAGGTGAGAGATGAGATTTCCCTCTGTCTCTTCTTAATCTTTAGCCTGTGGATTCCTAAGCAAAGGCTACCAGGAATTTTCCAGAAAAAAGTCTTTGGGCATACATAGGAAATGGGTCTCTCTGGGGATACGTTTTATAATGTGACAGCTGTAGGAGAGTTGAGAGTGTAATTTCACATGACACGATTAGAGTGTAATATACTATTTTGGTTCTGGTCTGTATTGCCACATCCTTATGCTTCTTATTTCAAGCAGCCTGTATGTAGGTTTTTTTGGAAGCACCTTACTGAGATGTCAAGGACAATGGAGTTGACACTGTGAGGGGTTGAATACCTTTGCAGTGTTGCACTGCTTCGAATCCTACACAAAGCTGGGGCAGATGCTTACCTTTCTTTTCCTAATAAAATAAATTCCTAAAGCTGTCCATGCCCAGGGCAGTTAAAATAGCTGATTTCAGTGGAAGAATTTTTGGTGTAGTAACTCTGAAATTAGTGCTCTCAGCTTTCGTTTTGATCTGCAAAACCTGTGATAAGTTGACCAACCAAGGCAGAAGACACTGAGAGTTCTGATTCTGCTGACTGTTTAAGAGCCTTGGGTTGTTCTATGTAGAATACAGTACATCCCGTGTAGATGTTTTAGATAGCCTCAAATGTGTCTCTCCAGTGTCTCAAATGCCTCTTGCCTTTAGTGGTTAGGCAGCTGGGGGAAACTGTGTTCCTCCTTTTCCTGCCACTCAGTCACTGTGATGGGGCATATTATTCGGGTTTTTTTAATTATTTTTAAAAATTTTGGGGGAGTGGGCCAACACAAGGTGTGTGATACTGGGTGAATCACAGTAAGGGAACTCAAGAGCATTTTGGAAGCTGCAAAAAGGTTTTCAAGTTTTCACTTGAGTCTGGTATGAAAACAAAACATGGTGCTCTCTGTGCAGACAGAACACTATAGGTCTGTTCTAACACAGTGCTATAAATGTGTGTTTGGGATGAGATATAGCAATTAATAATTGTGCTTTGCTTGACTATTCAAGTGAATAAATAAAATGAAATTTGATGCAGTCTGAGGACGGCCTGTGCCAGTGCAGATTCTTAATATGTGATTGTGTGCTATCCTTTGAAAGATTCTGTGGCTTTGGATGAAACTTGTAGAGTGCCAAAAGCCGGTGCTTTGTACCATCAGTCCAAGTGTGTATGTTCAGCTAGGACTATGCTATACATTCTTAACTAAAATGTGTTTGCCCATATTGGTGTGTCTTCATTGTCGAGCTGTACTCTTATTCTTCAACATTAAGGAAAAAATCTGATAATTTTGTTCAGAAGATTTGGGTTTGACCCTACATACACCGATTCTTGCAGTGACTGTGAATCCATTGACTTCAGAGGCATTACTCCTGATTACACCAGGGTTGTCTCAGAATGAGGGGCCAAGGTATTAAATGGAAATGAACCCAATAAAGCCATCAAGCTCAGACCTACTCTGTCCTCACGTGCTTGATCTGAACAATAAGAACTGGTGATTTATAAATCCTGTTGTCTGTTTGCTTCTTTGTCATTTAATTCTTTTTTTTCCATTGAGTAAATGAAGATGTTCTGACCTTGGCTCATCCCATGTGAATTTGTTTGAAAAAAGCAGGATAGCTGTACCCCTTAAATATGACTTAAGCTTTTGTTCAGATTTAGTGAGCGTCATCTTTTTTTTTTTTTAAAGGAAACACATTTGACTTGACCTCTAGGATCTGGCAGGACTTGCTTCATTCCCTTTTTCATCACTTTATCTCCATGGCTTTTTTTCTTTTTAGTTGTATTTTTCTATGTTTTCAGAAGGAAGACTGGCCAATGCACAAGCTCGAGTGTGCTTCCATGTGCACTTTCGGGCAGAACTGGAATCCCTCAGAGACCGTGAGACTGACGGCGAGGATCCTTGCCAAACAGGTGAGCAAGAGGCTTGACTTGGGAGGTATGCTCCTACTCTGGGTGCCAGACAAGGCAGGAAAATGAAAATTGACCGACAGTAACTGTCCCTGCAAAGCACATACGTTCAAGTTTCCTGTGTACAGAGCATGAGCAGCTGAACAAACTGACCATCAGAGCACTGCAGCAGCGTCAGGACCACCGTAGCCCAGCTGGAGACTTTTGAGGGAAGCTAACAAAAGGCTAGTGAGGTCTTAAGGTGTGTAGCTATAACTTATGTCTTAAGGTACTGTTGAACAGAGTCTGGACTTGTTTACTGATAGTGTTTCAGCCTCTGTTCCAATAGATTTGAGCTCCAGGTTACATTTGTGGGCTGGCACCAAGGCCACATGGATGATGAGAAGGAATAGTGAGACTTGGTATATATGCCTAAATTCGGAGGAATGCTTCTAGTGTTATCTGGCTGCAGGCACTGACATGTTTATGAAGCAGTTGCCTGTTGTAGTATTTTTCAGCTATAGTTGCATAGTTTTATGTAGCATACAACTCCCAGTACATTTGTGAGTCAATAACACCTCTGAGGTATTCAGGTATAAACATTTATGATTGAGTTGACTGGTGAAAGCCAGAGTTTAGGTGAGAAATCTCAGACCCTTGGTCTTTGAAGAAAAAGAATATTATGAGTAACAAAAGAAGATTGCATTGGGAACACTCCATTTCAGTGTTCCCTGACTATGAGGATAACACAAGTGCTTACAGGGAGGGGATGGGATTCATGAGTTTCAAGGTTATGCTGTGTATCTTTGTAGAGGTCTAAACTCTCTGCAAAAACAAATCCTCTTTGGAGCATATTTGTGTGATTGAGGTCTGCTTATGTGACAAGGGCAATCTGGATACTGTACATAGGGAGGATTTTGGTGGCCTGCTGGGAAGGTACCTGCATACTTGCTGTGTGTGTATATGTGTGTGTAAATATACGTGTGTGTGACTTAATTAAAGCATAGTTTAGTGATGATCCACAAACAAAATCGAACGTTAATGACAAAAAGTCATTGGAGTAAATTTGTGCTTTTATCGCTTACGGGGGGGGGAGAACCCTACATGTCATATAAAAGCTAAATATGCAAACCACAGTCCCTGAACCTCAGCTGCTGGGCCACCTGCAAAGCCATATTTAATGGACAAGATTACAAAGCAGTGGCCTTAGGCCAACAGTGGAGCGTTGCTTTTGAACTCTGTCAACAGTCAGTTTATTCACTTTCCTCAAAGCAAAGCCTGTCTTCTGCCTGCTTGCTATTGTTAGCAGCTTTCTGGGTGTCTAGAACAAAGCAAATGACATATTTAAAATACTGTTCAGTTTATGTATATAAATTTGATAGGAGTTAATCTTTGGCTGCCTAATTTGGTGTGGAGAGAATATTTCTATACCTTTACTGAGAGCAGTCAATTTAACTCATTGCTGTTCGTCAACTTTTATAAATTCCATGCAGTGTGGGTTTGGGTTTGTCTTACACTTAGGAGTTCCCAACTTATGAATGAGTGAGTACACAAAACTGCCAAATTAAAACATTTTCTTACTGTTTTTTTCCCCCCCCTTATTGTTAGAAAACTCACCCTGAAAGAACACACTCAGAGAAGCTGCTTGCTGTAAAAGAGTTTGAATCACGTAAGTAAAAAAGGCTTGCAGGTAAGCTTAGACTTAACTGTATTAATGATTTGTTTCCCCTGGCCCCACTCCATGGAAACCTTTCAGAGCATCCCACCCCTTTTGTAGGAAAGGAGCAAACAAAGAGAATTGTGGTTCCTCATTTTTTTGAAAGTGCAGTACTCTTATTTCTTTTTTTTTTTCTTGGTTGCTTGTGGGGGCTGTGAAACAAAGGTGAAAACCTAGACAGAATTAATTATGTAGCATGGTACTCTAGTGTCTTTTGAGAATTGTAATGTTGTAAAATTAAAATAGCTGGTATTTGTTACCAGGAGGCATAAAATCAGAGACAGCACAGTTGCTTGATGGTGACAGTGACTAAGGGGCTAATTGCAGAACCCTCTGGACTGTGCTTCAGTATCTGTCACTGCCAGTCAAATCTGACATGTTATATATGATTGTGTTGAAATTCCATGTCCTAAATGCTCTAAAATAATCCAAGGAAGGAGATGAGGCAACGGCTTGCTTTTAATTGGAAAACTGCTGTTTATGTCTGGTGAGGCAGAGTTACGAGTTGACCAACTAGGGGCCCAGTGACCATCCTGGGCACAGTTTTCACTGGTCTATTGTTTCTCTTTCTTGGTGCTTGGTACACAGAGACAATAGGTTGTATATTCACATTTCTCACGCTGATGGCTTCCAAAGCCTTTTACAAAATGCTGAATAAATGTAGTCATTGCTAGCACTCAAGGTAGCAGAGTAACCAAGCGCAGCAAGATTATAGTCTTGCTTCCTAAACAAAAGCTCCTGTCACTGCCTTTGGGACAATTGGGGAACAAGGGGGGAAAATGCCAACATTTAACTTTGTCTAAGGCAAAGATAATTTTTACAGGTGAGTTGATAGGATTGAGGCTGAGGAGAATATGGGTTAGTATATGCTTCTGCATTGCAGCTTGTCTTCAGTAACTTATTATTTGGGTGCTAAAAGGCTGAAATGTTTTTTTTCTGTTGCAGTGTCCCAATTGTCCTCTAGAAGCCTTTGTTTTGTTAATAAGCATCCCTGTTCCTTCTGCCTTTTTGACTCATCTCATCTCTTAGCACACCTTTACCATGGTCAGCAACTGCCTTACACTTTGCAACACCCTACAAAGGAGAGGAAAATGCATCTGGCTGTCAGCTGGAAGCTCAAAATTTCTTATTTCTGATTTGTTCTTATTCTCATCAAATCGTCCCATTTCATTTTCCTCCGTGTTTTTCGTGACTCACCTATCATTCACATCTGCTTTACAAATAATTTTCTCGTTCTTCCACTCTTGTGAATCCTTCACTTTTCCTACATATTTTGCTCTCCACTATTATTTTGAGTTGGAGAGAGGAAATGGTTGAGTTGCTGGCTCTCAGAGCAGGAGAGAGCTCATAACACTGTCACTGCGAGAGAGAGGATTAGGAACAAACTTCCCAACACTTTGCTCTTGAGGGGAGAGAGAGGGGACAGGGAGTATACCTGATCATTTAGCTTGCTCTGTATGGACCAGGCAGGAAAAGATTCAGTGGCCACAACTTTGGGATGAGGGTAAATCTCTAAAGAAACCTATAATGGAATACAGTTGGAAGGTGTGCAAGGACATTTCCACTGATATTCCTGCTGTCTCCTATTAGCCTTAGATATCTGCAGGTTAAACACACCTTCCTTGATGGTCAACCCCCAGCCCATGGAGATATGGGTATTCTCAGTCACTGTTTGTTGCCTCCTAAAGCAGGTGCCTGCAACAGGTCAGGTAGATTGCATTCCTGGGCACCCTTGTGTTATCCTCCTCTTGCTGCAAAGAGAACCCCTGTGACTAGCCCCAGTGTTGTTGCTAGATCCCTGTCACATGTGGCCACGAATAGTTGGGCCGTCTGTGCTAGGAAAGACCATGTCTTTTAAAAGCACATGGTCTTAGCAGGAGTTTGGGCTCGTTGGTGCTGATAAGAATAGGTCTGTATGAGAAAGTTTTGCTTTGTAAGTGTGCTTTAAGACAAGTGACCTTAAGTATGACTTGATACCATCATAGATGGCTCCACATAGCTCATAAGGTTGTTTTAGGCAGCTGGGGATAGCTACCCACAGTTGATAGGCTTCTAGAGGGCCAGGGCTGGCTGGGCTGTTTGCTAGAGTTAACAAATGCACTTTGAAGACTATAACCCTTCTGCCAAGAAAGGGAAATTTATGTCCAATTGCCTGCTAATTTAGAGATGTTAGAAAATGCTTTTTAATCCTTCATGTTCTTGTAGTGCACATGTGGCTTTGGCAGAAGCAGTGTAGCATTTACGGAAGAACAGGCGCTTCGCAGTAATTCCAAGTAGCCTGTCCTTGGGGGGGAGTGGGGGTTGTTTAAGTCTGGGCCTGTTCTAACCTAAGTCTAGCTGCAGTGCATGGGGGAGTTTTTCTGTTACTGAAATGGAATGTGTTCTTTGTCCACAGACATTGACAAACTAGACAATGAAAAGAGAGAGCTGATTCAGAACGACATTGCTGCTCTTCATCACTTTTACTCAAAGCACTTGGAGTACCCTGACAATGCTGCCCTTGTAGTTCTCTTTGCACAAGTAAGTCGGCTAGAGCATAGCCTGCTTAGGTGGATGGTGCTGTAGGAGTTTAGCTTTTGTGAAAGGGGGAATGTTAATGGCAACAGAAATGGTAGCTCTTTAGTTATCTTAGTGTGCTTGGTGGAGAAGATCAGCTTCGTTGAGCAAAAGTGGCTGGATGTGCCCCATTTCCATAGCGAGGGGAGAGACTCTTGTCTGCAGACTTTCTATGAGATGCTTTTCAAACACTAAAGAAAAGGAGAAACAGCCTTTATTAAACCCTATCAAAGTTAGGCTTTGATAAACCCTATCAACAGCCAAGCTGTTGTTGAACTAACATGGAAGGCTGCTGGCCTGAGACCCTGCAGAGGCAAATGCTTCATTCAGGCTTCAGATTTGTGGAAATCCTTGATGGTCAGGTCATCATTGTGTTTGACCTTCACAGGGAGTAAACTTCAGAGAAGTAGAAAGAGCAGCCTACAACTTTTATCTGGCGTGTGGCTTTTAAATGTAGTCAGGTGGTTTGCCCATCTGGAGACATGAAGGAAAGACAGGATATCTTGTCAGGTAACTTCTGATATGTCACTTCTTTTTTTCTTGCCTACTTTTCATATGCATCTAAATTGAATGTATTGTAGTGCATGGAATAATACACCAGTGGAATACTGAAAGATCAGTTTTCTTCTTTTTCCTTCTTCACTGCTAGTTTTAAACTTGTGTCTGAGTAAAAAGTTTAATATTTTGAGGTGGGGGCAAATGCTGACTATTGTGATGAAAGCTGAGATGGCAATACCCTGGTTGGTAGAGCTGGGCTGGGCATCTGCCAACAAGGAGGCACAGTTACTATTTCCTTAAAACAGAGGTACTCTTATTCTGTAGGGTAGTGGTTCTTTAATATGTTTAGTGTCTGCTTATCATCCATTATGTTGTTTTTAATTTCCTTTAAATGGCAAGGTTTTTTTCTCTTCTGAAGACTACAATTTGTTTGTGAGAGGGATACTTTAAAGACATCAGTACAACCAGTTCCTTGTGGTGCTTCTGAATATTTCTGTTAGAATGTAGCCAGAATCCTCAAAGATAACATTATTTTTGCTTCATGTCCTGGACTAGCTTTACCAGGTCATGGTACTTAAACTGACTTCTCTGAACTGCTGACTCCTAGATCTGATATTCCATCCAGTCTTCTCTATAGATGTATGTCAACCTTAGGTGTAACCCTAAGCTCATCCTGATCATCAGGTAACTATCTACCACTGTGAACATTAAAATTTTTTGAACTAAAGTCTCCAGAAGTTATCTGGATGTTTCTCAGAAGTGTTTTAAAAGGATAAAACCTTTTGAGGCATAAATCTTTCTGGAACAAAGGGAGGCATGTTTGTACTTGGTAGGTACAAATAAGTTTTCTAATAATTAGTTAACTTGACCTAAAACCAGTAGTATGACTATGTTGCTGCTCCTTTGTTTAGCTTCAACACTTACTCTGGCCTCATGTGGTCTTCTTTGCCTCATGCATTTGGCAATGTTTGTCCCTGTGGCTCAAGGCAATCTTTTGGGACTTGAATAACTCCTTGCTCATTGCTTTTAATTGGCTTTGCCTGATGTTCTTCCTTACACAGCTAAAGTGTAATTGGTCCTTTTGAGTGCAGTAAAGTTTTTTTTGTCCGAAATCCTTGCGTTTCACTGCTCTCTTCCACAGGTGTTGGCATCATTCTGCTCTCTTTTGCCCCTGTGGAACATAGCTCTTCCTCCTCAGTCTCATCTTGCCATACTCTTCAAGCAGTTTCTCTCTTGTCTCAAGTTCCAGCATCTCATCCTTTCCTTGAAGATCTTGCATTTCATGCCTCCCTTTGTGTGTTCACTTTTCCACTATTGGGAACAGCATTGAGCTCCAATATTTTGCTGATGTCTCTTTATTCCCTTTGCTTTGCCTTTTTTAGTCATGCATTGATCTGGTGAAACCAGTGATATCTCATCCCTTCTAATCCCTCCTCTTGTGTCATTTCTGTTATGATGCCTTCATGAAGTGTGTTGTCTCTGGCTTAGTGGAGGGAAGTTGATAACTCACTGCATATTTTTAAATATTTCCATGTGATTCAGAACCATCAAGTTGTTCAGCATGTCAGCCTTTGTAGCCTTATGTTCTTACTTGCTGTTGATATTATCTTTCCTTTGTATTGTTTTTGTATTGAGCAATTACATTTTGGTTTTGGCTAGTGCAGTAGCATGCTGGTCTTGAGAGACAGGGAACCTTTGGATGCTATATTGCTAAAAATAGCAGGATAAAGATCAAGCATAGATAGCAAAGATACTGGTGAGTGAATCAGAGAAACAGGGTGAACTCATCCTGAACAGTTCATACCTGAGGAGTGGCTTTGGGAAGTATTTGTGTATTTCTAAAATCCAATCCAAGATACATTTCAGCTTGTGGGACATATCACTTTGCATGGTGAGCAACCTGGTCTAGTGGAAGGTGTCTCTGCCTCTGGGGATTAGGGGAAAGAGATGGGATTGGGACTTGATGCTCTGTAAGGTCCCTTCTGAGCTAAACCATTCTATGGTTCTGTGATTATTGTGATTATCAACCCTTCCAGAACAAATACTTGCACTGTACTTGGTTGACTGTTCCTATGTCCATTGTAGCTTCAGCTGAACTTGGCCATGTGATAGCAGTTGTTTTAGTGTTTTACTGGTGCTTTCATAAAAATTTTGATGTTTGTAGGCAGATGATGGTGAATGTGGAGAAGGTTTTCTTCATGTTGGTATGTATGTGACTTGAAGTGGAAGTGGAAAAAAGTACTTGACTGAGGTGCATTTTAACCACTTAAAGTGATACAAACCACATGAAACAAAGCTGAAGTCCTGTAAGATTCCTTTGAGTTGTGTGAGAATAAAAGTAAGAAGATTTTAAAACCTGCTTGAATCTCTTCTATAAGAGAGTTTTGTGAACAAGCTCTTTTGATCCTGTGTCTGTTTAAATTAGGAATGTACTTCCTCTCATACTCTGTCCTTTTTCTGTCCCCTCCTATTCTGTGTCTTTGTTAGGTTTAAGTCTTTCTCACTGCTTTTGTTGTTTTAGTATGTGCTTTAGCTGTAGCTGATATGTGCAGTCTTTGATGAAAGATGTCATTGTGGCAGGTCCCTGCAAAATGTTCCACCAAAGCTCTGTACTGCTCCAGCCCGGCTGAGTTTGCCACCGTTTATTCCCACACTGCTCCTGGCATGTATAGTTCTGCTTTGGCCCTTTACTTGTCAAGGCCAGATGAAGTCTCTTTGCCCTGTGTCGGGGTGAGGCTTTGTTTCATGTTTGCAATGGTCTTGATTTGTCTGACGCTTTTTAGTGCTCTTTTCAAGCCCCGCTTCTCTTGGTTGGCCTTCCAAGGAGCAATCCACTAGATGCTGTGTCCTGAGCAGGTGTGAGTGTTGGACTGTCAGTTTTTTAATATCCTGTGCATTCTTTTGGATAGGGATTTTGTTTTCACTTCAGGTAGCTCCCTGTGAGTACTGGGAAGGTGGATAGAAAATTGTAAGCAAATTGCTGCAATCGTGTTTGACGTGTGAGAGTGTGACATGTGAGTGGGGAGCATGGAGCACTCAGCTGACCAGAAGCTGATCCAGCATCTTTCTCTTTTTGCTTAGGTTAACTGTAATGGCTTCACAATTGAAGATGAAGAACTCTCTCATTTGGGATCAGCCATATTTCCTGAGTAGGTTGATTTAATATTTTAAAAAATAAAATTAACTAATTTAAAAACAAATAATGGAAGTAGATGCCTACCAAAAGAAATTAATTAACCACTCAATTTGTCTTGTTTTAAATTTCTTTATTTGGCCAATAAAATGTGGCAAATTATTTGCAGCAGTTTTTCTTAAAAATGTGGTAATTTTGGTAAAATTGACTTGTCATTTGTTTTGTAACTTAGATTGTGAACTGTATTCAGGCTGATAGAAAACTGACTTACTTGGCTAGCAGGTTCTGGACAGGGACATCAAAGCCAAATGAAAAGGATTGCAGGTGACTTGCTGTATTCCCAGCTTTCTGTTTTGGCTGGGTATAAATCCTTCACCTGATGCTTTCTGAATAATATCCCTTCTACCTTTGTTCCCTCACAAACAGTAAATCCCTTTCATAACTTCTTTGAGCCTCCTTGCTACGACAGTTCAAAAAAAATGTACGAGCTTCTTAGCTTTACAAATATACTGCAGGTGTTAAGTATTAGCTGCGGTTTGTGGACAGGGGAGCTGTCTTTAAGGCCAAGGAACATTTCTTCCATTTTTAAGTCTGTCCTTCCTACTTAATGTTGTAGCAAAGGAGGGTATTTTCTGCTCCTGATCTTTGCACAGCCTGTATGAAGGTATTAGCACTGTATGCTTACTTTGGCTTCCTGGTGCGACTTAGATTACTCGTAGCTTATCTATGTCAAAGTAACCTGAAACCTACAGATGCCCAGTTAAAGCAGGATGTGATTTTGCCAAGTGCTGCACACAGGGAGTAGTAGCTAGTCCTTGCTTCACAGATTCTCCTTCTCTAAGCAAGCCTGTCTGAAGTTCGTATCCTGATCTACAGATTGGAAATTAATGCCTTGAAATTCCCAGAATCAAAGTCATTGTGGGGAGAGCAGAGTATTAAACCAGGGTGTTCTTGAAACATGTCCAACACCATCCTTTGTAAATGCTCAGTATACAAGAGTCAGATATTTCATATGTAACAGTTATGCCTGTGAGCTAAAAAGACTGAAGAGGCAATTGTTATTTTGCTAGATTGGAAGAGAAAGAACTAAAATTACACATTTCATCTGAAATAAGCAGCAGCCTGCACTTTCTCCAAGCTTGGTCATAAAGTGGATTCTCTGCTGTCCAGGTTTTTGTCTAAGTCATATGCTTGTATAACAGGTCGAGATCTCTTCCCTCCCACTTCAAACATGAAAGATGTTTACATTTGCATAGAAGCCAGTTAAAATTTTAAGACCCATCTTAAGTCATGATGCAGCAAAAACTTTTGTTTTCCTATATTTGCTTGTTTCCTTTTAGGTTAAATGTGTTTCTTTTTCTTTCTCCTCTGAGGAAAACAGTCTGTGTGTCATGCTGGTGGTAAAGCTATGTGAACATCTCTGTCATCTGTCCTATAGCGATGTAAGAATGGGAAAAGAATAACTTGCCTAGTACTGCAAGAATAGGATTTAAAAATTGTAATGTTTCATTAGCACAGCCATTCTCCATATTGTTAGAATAAATAACAGTACAATATATTTTCCCAAGGTTACCTTCATATTAAGCCTCAGAATAAAAACAGCTTACAGAGACTGACTCTTTCAGACTTACTTGTTTTGTGAAGTGGTGCTTGACTTTTTACCTTTTACTTGTGGTGGTGGTTGGGGAAAACATTTACTTTTCTGCTTTTGCAGTGTTGCATTGATGAACCATAGCTGTTGCCCAAATGTGATTGTGACTTACAAGGGAACCTTGGCTGAAGTCAGAGCTGTTAAAGAGATTGAGCCTGGAGAGGAGGTAAATGCACAGTGTTTGAATGTACTCTGTACTCATGCATTCTAAAAGTAGAATCCATTCTGTTTTTCAGGGTTCATTTCAATTAGATGACAATTTAATAATAGGGAGTAAGGATCTCCTTGTTTCTCAGAGGAGTGTAAGATGGTGCTTTGGAAAAGTTAGGGTGGCTCTGGAGGACTGTAGTCATTGTTGGAGGCAGTATCCAATTTTGTGCTAAAACAAGGGAAGGGCACCTGCAGCAGTCACTGTGTATCTGCCAGCCTCTCTCTCAGTTTACCCATCTGTAAAATGAGGCTGAGTTTACTGATGTTTGGCTGGTGCTTTGAAATTCCAAGATCAAAGCAAATTATTACTGCTATAATAGTTCCCAGTATAATAGTAATGTATTGAAATTGAAGCCAGAATAAACAAGGTAAATGGGTACAGATAAGTCCTCTGACTTCTGTTTGGACAGAGCATCCACAAAACATGGGATTTGGTCATATCACCTCAGTGGCATTTGCTGGGAAGTCACAGACACAAAAGTGTGTTTTTAGGCAGAGTGAAACTGAACAGCGATGGTTAAAATTCTGTGAAATGGAGTAAGGCTCTGGGTGTACCTTGAAACTTTTTCAGTCAAATAATGAACTTGGCAGGGAGTCTAAAGCAGCAGAGCAGCATTTTGCTTTAAGAAAAAGAAAAAAAGATGTTAAACAGAGTCAAGGAGGATGTTCAAATACCTTGAGGGAATGAAGATACAGAACATTTTCTCTGGGAATGGAGTTCGCATAGAGTTTCAGTGGCTCATTTGTAAATGTTAATTTAGTGGACAAAGTTAATGCTGGTCAAAATAACCTCAGATTTGATTTTTGAAAACTTCTAATTTCTGAACTGTGTGGTAACAGCCTATAAGAAGGGGAGGGAGGTTATTTTTTTGGATTATAGCTGTTCACCATTGTGAACAAAGTGAGTTTAGTTGCTGTGGCCAAGGGTGAAATTACTCAGGTGAGCAACTTCTTTTGATGCCATTTACTAACAATTATTTGTCTGTGATGTTGGCAGCCATGCAAATGCATTGTGGTAATGGACAAGAACTGATTCTGGTTTAAGAATTTTACCGTGGATGCACAGAGCGTATCCGGGGAGGGCGTATGGTGAGAGGTAGAGATGTGGAGTATTCTCTTTTCTTGGCGTCTTCTTCGGGTTGAGTTCTGTCTTAGAAGCTGCATCAGCTCTCCAGGACCTCATGGCTTTTGCACATTCGCTTTTCTGACACTTCAGAATTTTCCAAACGTGAGCTCGTGGTTGTGCATGGGTGCTGTGCAGTCTCACAGCCTGTGTCTCCATCTTCAGGCGCCGTGTAGCCATTGCAGTGCAACATTTTAAAGTTTTTTTTCTGTAAATGCGGTTCCTGCATTTGACATGCTTTGAAAATATGGAAGGGAGGATAGGAATGTGGGAGAAAGTGTGAGATGACACACTCACACTTTCACTTAAGAAGAAGGTGTACTATATGAAATTACATGTAATTTGATTTTTAAAGAAACCTTAAGCATAAAGACTGAACAAAGCATTTCAAATACTATAAATGAGGAAATGGAGCTAAAGCTGTTCCTTGTCTGCAGAATGATCAACTGCACTGTGCATAGGATGTGTTTCTTGGGGGAGATCTCGTTTTAAAGGCAGAGCATTAAAGCTAGTTACAGGGGTTCTTTTCTGAAGACCATTGAAATAGAGGAAAACTTAAGAATAGTGTATATGAAGGGCCTTTAAAATGTTCAAAAGCAGGTTTTCTTTGCTTTAAAATATTGCTGCTGAAGTAAATCTGATATTCATTCTCCTTGAACTGGAGCACTGGGCCTCTCTTCTTTTCAGAGATCTAAAGGTCTTGTCCTAAGTTTCTAAAGCTACTAGTGACTGCTGTTGCCCCAATTTTTGTAGATTTTCAGAAAGAAAAAATTGAGATTCCAGCCTCCAAAAAACCAGGCCACTGTAATTTATCCTAGGCTGGATACCTGAAATCATTATTTTACTTCTGAAAAGTAGATGTATCTTTGTAGTCTGACAGGAGCCTGAGATTTATGCTGTGATAGTTTCCTTATCCACACCTGAATCTTGCTGTCCTGGGTATAAGCCAGGGTAATATTTGAGGGAAATTCCATAACTAACAGGAAAGGAACACTTCTCTGTCAGACTGCATTCACAAATGACAACTCCCAATGCTGCCAAGAGGCTTGGAATGTGAGGGAGCAAGCAGGTGATGCGGCTGCAGGGGTCCACAAGTTGCATGAATATGTAGCAGTCATACTACATACACCAGAACTAGTAGTGATAAATATGTTTAGTGACACTACTTCTCACTAACTGCTTTGTTTTTTACTGTGTAGATTTTTAGCAGCTATATTGACCTGCTATATCCCACAGAAGACAGAAATGACCGGTTAAGAGACTCATATTTCTTTAATTGTGATTGCAGGGAGTGCATTACAAAAGAAAAGGTAATACAATTGGTGTGAAATATGCTTTTAACTGTCAAGGCACCTACCCGTGTCCTTAGATGTAATTTCCTATCTGGTTTAATTACATTTTGGAAAGTGGAATAATAGGGGGATGGGGGTGATGGGTTTGTTTTTCTCTCTAGAAGGCTTTCTGATACTCACTCTTTCCACTGTCATCATGACACATCAGGAAGTTTCCTGGTAGAGGCCTATCTAAAGTTGAACTACAAAGCAAAGATGAAAGTATTGTTAAAAGTAGATAATTACACTGTGTCTAGGTCACCCGACCAAAAGAATTTAGCTCAGAACTCTTTTTTTTTTTTTTTTTTAAGTACTTGTTTTCTACCAACTCTCTGCAAGTAAATCTTGCTTGGGGAGCTTCTGGGGTCCTGTTCTGGGGTAGAATACTGCTGCAGTTCCTGGCTGGGGCATTTCAGTCAATTCCAGGTGAACACTGTATGACATCACTGGATGGTTTAGAGACCCAGCAGAATCTGAGAAATGGCCTTTCCTGGAATGCCATCATATCAGTCTGCTCACGGACAGGGTGGTCCTGGGTCACAGTCCCTTGTGAATACGCAGGGCAGAATTATGTTCATGAGACATAAGCTTGTGCCCCTCAAAGGACAAAGGCAGACATCCAGACAGTGTTCCTTAAAACAAGGTTTTAGGTATTTTGAAGAAAAGCACTTGGGAAGAAGAGGCCTCTGCAACCATTTGGACCTCCTTCCTTGGAGGCCCTACAAGATCAGAGCTTTGTGTGGATCATCTGTCATTCCAGACAAGATTAGTGTGGCTGGCAGAATCTGATCCTTTAGTTCTACATCATTTTACCTCCCATTTTCACAAGGTGTCCTTATAAGAGCTGGTTCCCAAGCTGACCAGACAACCATCTCCTTCTCCTAAATGGTGTCATCCTTTGTAATTTTTTTTCCAAAATAGTACCTAATGTTGTTGCTTCAGGCCATTCTGTTGATACCATGTTAGTTGTGTTTTTCCCCAGAGTTACCTTGATAGTTTTGCCACTGAGTTTAATGAAGCCAAGATTTCATCTGTGATTTTCAACAATGTGCTACTCTTCGAGTCACCTGTCACTCAGTCTCCTTCAGCTCTGGAAAGAGTCCCCTGTAGCCCTCTTGGCTGGCAGATGAAATAATAAAAGAAAAGGAAATCGAGCAACAGTGTGAAGCTTAAGCGAAAGATTGTCTCTAGATTGCAGCTGATTCTTCATGAAGCAGTAAGGTAGATAGAAAGATAAGAGTAAGTGGAGCTGTCCAGCAGAAATAACAAAATATGTGGAAATGTCGTTTTTTTCTGCAGATATGAAGGATCCTTTTCTGCATTTAAGATCATGTCATTTTCTACAGAACTAGATGGTAAATCTAAGGTATTTGAGCTTTTATAGCCTTAAAATTTAATTTGTTTTAATCCCTAATCTCTCAGAAGCAGTGAAATTTCTTATGTAAACCTGCTTTCATCACAAAATCAAAAAGCTCTTCGATCTTTCAAAAGAAAGGGACTTCAGGGAAGTAGAGAACGGCAGATGAACTGGAAGGCCAGAGGATTCTAGGATTCCTAGCCAAGGCTTTAGAGAAAAATTGCAGGTGCACATTCTACTTTTGTTTTTATATTCTTTGAAGGGCTTAAGTTCCCATCTGTGTCTTTTTATTAGAGTAATTTTGTGTAGCAGGTGCACCTTTATTTTTAGGGCTTGGAACTTGCCTTTGTAAGGTTCATTGTGTTTCCTTCAGGATAAAGAGAAACTGGAAATCTGCAAGCTGAATGATCCTCCATCGGCAGAGGCGGTACAAGACATGATCAAATATGCCAGGAACGTGATTGAGGAATTCAGGCGAGCCAAACACTACAAATATATCCTTTGTCTCACCCTGACTCCTCTGGCTTGGTATGTGACATAAAAATCTCACCTGCTGGACTTCAGAAGTACTTGCAGGAGAAATACACTGACCAGTAGAAATTAAGCTTACCTCTGTCCTCTTTGTGTCTGAAGGCATTACCAGGTAGTTATATAATGAGAGGCCATCTATTTATTGGGTTCCTTGACTTCTTCCTACCCCCTGGTGAATTACTGGAGATCTGTGAGCTCAGCCTGGACAAGATGGGTGCAGTGTTTGAAGACAGTAATGTTTATATGTTACATATGATGTACCAGGCCATGGGTGTCTGTCTCTACGTGCAGGACTGGGAAGGTGCACTGCGTTATGGGCAAAAAATTATCAGACCATACAGGTAAATATGAGAGAGTTTTGGGTTTTTTTAGTGCTTTAATTCAGTAGTCTGAAGAATTAAGACAAGTTTGGGCAGAGATCACTTCTCTCAGTATGTGTTGTATAAACATGCTACCTATGATATCACTACTCAAAAAGGAACATTAAAATGCTAGGACAGTCTTTAGTTACTATCAAAATGTGGTCTTCAGTGTAGAAGGACTGACTTTGAAATCCTTGCTTTGAGTTCTTAAAGTAATTTTGTGCCACCTTGGGTGCTGTGGTAGTTCTGCTTAGCTAGAAAAATCCTGATTTTCTTAAATATCCTAATCTTTTACTAAAGCAGAGCTTCAAATTGCATCTGCAGTCAATATTTTCTATAAGGTCATGGAGGCAAAGCCTGTGTTGTCGTCAGCCTCCCGCAGTGTCCCAGTCCTTTCTCTCCGCTGTAGCACAGTGAGCACGGCTACAGGAGAGCAGAGCCCTGTCCCAGGGCTGGGGCCGAGCGGCAGAGGGAGCTGAAGCCGAGCTCAGCTCCTGCGCTCGGGGGCGGAGAGTGCCCAATGTCCCTGATCTCCGCTGCCCTAGAGCTGGGGGCGTGGGAGAATGCACAGGCTGAAACCCTGTGTGGGGCAAGGCAGCACACACAGCCTCTGCAGAAAAAATTAATACTCTTTCTGATAAAATTGTCTGTGTTTTTACTGTAGTGATCTCTTTCATTAGAGCCAGCCAGTTATGCGCTGTGTCTGATCCTGCCATGAATCTCCCAAACAGATTCTCGTCTTGAGACATGACTTTCTTGCCAGCTGGGGGGAGCACAAGAAAAGCTCTCCCTTTGGAGCAGATGCCAACGTAAAGTCACAGATCACTTGGCAGAGAGCAGTGATACAAAGAAGGAGCCAACATTCTCCGTCTGGGGGCTCAGTACTATTTATCTTCCCTGGGACTTGCCCAACTCCTCTGGCTCTGAGCCTGGCATTCCAGGTCAGCTCTGCTGAACTGGACTCTGCTAGCTCAGTGTGTGCGAGTACAGAGTGGCATGTGTGCCGTACACACTGCGGAGGGCCCCTCGCTTTCCATTCCACCAACTATTGTACAGTTCACAGAGCTACTTCTGCGAGTGCAGGGTGGCTCCAAAAACTCATAACAATGCAGTCTCTTTCTGTAGCTGGCTAGATTAAAACTAGTGGCAGAAAGTCATTGCCATCTGACAGCTGTTCAGAGGCATATGGTAGTTTCAGTTCAATTCCCAATTGACAGGCGTCCCCATCCTAGACACAATTGGCACTGACTCTTGGCAGTCATGGCAGAGGGGATGAGCAGTGAATGGGCAGGGGCAACGAGAGGCAGCTTCTTGCCCCCTGAGAGGGAGACGGGCTGGGAAAATGCAATGAAACTGCCAAGTTTGATAAAGCTGGTTTTCTTTCTCTCCTGCAGTAAACATTATCCCTCCTACTCGCTGAACGTTGCCTCCATGTGGCTGAAATTAGGGAGACTGTATATGGCGTTGAATAACAGAACGGCTGGAGTTAAAGCCCTGAAGAGGGTATTTATTTCCTGGTTTTTTCATTAATACCAGTTCAGACATGGGGTCATTGAAACACTCTGTGCTTCTCTGTCAGTAAGCCTGGCTTGGTGGGAAATGCACCATTTGTTAATATATTTGGTTACTGGATTTTTGGCTCGGATTTGATTTTTCTAGAGATGTAGTATAGGTCTGCTCTAGCAGACAGGGAGTTTTACCTTTTCGCAGTGGGCTGATACTGCAGCAGCTGGAGTGAGAATTATGCTTAAATATTTGCTCCAAGTTGTTCACTGAGCTAGAGCTGCACTCGTGTAAATGAAGCAGAACTATAGCTTCTCCTCATTTGCTGGGTAAGGACAGAAAAAATGCTTGGCTCTTATAAAAGGCACATAGTGTTTCATTGAAGTCTGTGATTTCTATATCCAACTTAAACTAGGCATGCTTTTGGTGGTTATTTGTTCTGGAACCAATTGATTTTTGCATAGCTGAAGGGAATTCAATGCATCTGGTAATGCTGAAATTGGCAAATACAGCATTTGGTTTTACATTTTTCTTCACCCCTTTTTATTAGTCTGTTCCTTATTCCTTAGCTTTTTATTCTTTTATTTTTTTATTAGTCTGTACTATGTTTCTTGACGTTTTCCCCCCTCTTGTTGTTGGACAGAAGTTTATTTTAGTTTCTTAAGCATCAGTGACTACTGTAGCATATAATGGCTCATGGAATGTCACAATGTATTTATTTTTTCATCTTTTTAGATGCTGGCAAGTTTTTAGCCAGCAATAACAGAGGCATCCAGCCATGGTGGCAAGATGCTACAAGAATATATGCTCTAAAATTTAACTGTTACCTGGTTTGAAATTAACATAGGTTTTCCTTCCCTGTAGTGTTAAACCTTTGAATAGAAATGGGAACTGTGCCAGTAAGAGCACGGGATGGGGGGTAGGGAACTGTTAGGTAGATTTGTTGGCAGAGTTAGTTTCCTAACACAAACATTTTCTAATGACTCACTTCCAAAAGCTGTCTACAGGAACTGCCCAAAGTTATCCCAGCCCCTTATGTTTGGGATTTAGTGGAAAAACAAACCCATTGTTCTCTGTCAGTTTGTGAGCAGCTCATCCAGAAGGCCCTCCTTTCTTCTTTCAGGCAGGAGGAGGAGTGGAGTTATTTCTTGCTGCTGCTGAGGTGGAACCAAAAGCCTTTGCTGTATTGACTTAACAAATACAAGAGCATAATTGCATAAAAGTTTCCCAAGGAGAAAATGACTAAATGCTCAGAGGGCTATTCCTTGTTCTGTCTTTAAGTATTTTCAGACTTACACTGAACTTGCTTCTAGTTCTGTCTACTGCTGCCTTTTATCACATCTGCTTGGGGGTGCTGCTGTCCTTTTCTCAAGTGGAAACCTTGCCCCTGCACACACACTGCCATGAATATGGGTAATGGCAGGAAAAGTGCAAGTCAGGGGGTTTGGCTGCCTGCAGTGTTCACTCTTAGGACTGGAGCAGGCTGTAGGTGAAACGGCAGGGAGTCGAGCAGTGTCTGTCTGAACCTGACAGGATTTCACTTTTTGCCTAAGACATTGCTTCCTTCCTAAAGTGTTAGTAGCCCCTGGAACCAATGGAGGGTTTACAAAATCAAGTCTGAAGTGCCTTAACGTAACTTCTGCAGCAGGCCTGCACGTGTGACAGCTGAAGGATAAATTGGTAGGAACATAGCTCACTCTGAGGACTGGCTAAGTCCTCTGCCAGAATATTACCCACCGCACTTGCAGTTTTCTGTCCTGGAGCTGGTTGCATTCAAAGTAGTTTTGTCAGGAATATCATTTTGAAAGTTGCTTTGGGCTCCTTTAAGATCAAAGATGTATTCTCTGAATGTAAAACCTTTATTACTTAGTTTTGAATTTCATTTTATTTCCTACTGGGTTTATGAGTACAAGGGGACAAAAAGTAGCTAGAGGTGTCAGACTGCTTCAAACCTCTAAAGAGAGTATTTATAGCCTGGTGTTATATATGAATCAATTGTGTGAATATTTTTTTTTTCTTTTCATAGGCAATTGCTATCATGGAAGTAGCACATGGGAAAGATCATCCATACATTTCAGAGATCAAAAAGGAATTAGAGGACCACTGAGCCTTTGAATCTATGCAATCCTTCAAACCTTTATTTAAAAAGCCTTGTTATGGAAACCTTCAGGAGTGCTTTGAAAAGCGGTAGAGTGAACACAGTTCTGTCCTATAATTGGAATGACAAACACACTTAGGCCTAGCTTCCTAGCTTCCACCCATCTACAATTGCCTTTTTTTTTTTTTCTTTTAAGGAAGCATCCATGGTTTCTTGAAGGTTATGCCTTCTGACAGTTCATGTGCAAAAGTGGCCATTTTTTTCTTTAGGGATTTCAATGTGGATCTTATTTGTGTAAAGTCAATAAAGTGGTCTTGACCCCTCTTGATTCCACTTATACACTTAAATGGGTGCAATAGTTTTGTGACATCTACTTTTGCCTAAATAGTTTTGTTTAATCTGACAAATTAGCAAAAGCTGTACTTTTTTCTGTTGTGGTTTGGCATCCATTTCCTTTTTTCATGAATCATTTTTGTTTGCAGTGGCTTAGCTGAGAGAAAGGGGAAGTGGGTGATGAATTCTGTGCATTTTACAGGAAAGCCACCACTGTTACCTCAGCCAGTTATTCTACAGATGGGGATTCATCACAGTAAGGACCTAGAGCTCAGCACATCTTGTAGAGAGAATGCTGGCACCTATCTTGGAGCTCAAAGGCTTGCACAAGACATGAACTATGCAATTTCTGGCTTTTTAGTCCCCTTCACAAGTTGAAGTGAATTTATTGCTCATATTTCCTTACAGCCATACCTTCACCTCCAGTGTATTACAACTATTCTGTTAATATGTTAGCAATTACTTTTAAAAGAGGAGCAAGAACATTTTCTGAGGAAAAAGTCCAGGACTTAGCTTTCTCTACCCATATATAAAACATGAGGGTGTTGGGTTATTTTTCCTCTATTTAGATCAGTTGTAGGAGATTGCTTTTAAGGATGGAGGGGGAAAAAAAAAGAGCGTGGCTGTGCACTTGCAGCACCAACATTTAAATATGGTGCCCAGTAAAAGTACCTGCCCATTCCTTGCTGCTTTCACGGCTTATAAAGTATGATGAGAAAGAGAACACATCACCCTTGAGAACTTTACTGTATTTTCTTTCTTGTAAGCACTGCTCTGAAAATAAAACTGCTAGAACAAGGGTTTTGCTGAAGGTTTTCATTGCTCTCCAGCCAGCAGTTGTTGCTGGAGTACATAAAACTGCACCAGATCTTAAAATTCAAGAAAGCCAAGACCATTTAACTACAGCCAAACCTAGGAAGAGGGCACTAGCTGACGATTTTTATCCTAACTTTATCTTGCCAAGTAAACCCTTGTCCAGGGAAATAGCACCTTTACTTCGGAAAGTCTATCCAGAGCCCAGACTATGCTTCAACACCAAAGAATCCGATTAGCTGAGCATGAGCACCAGTGGGAGCCTTGCCCCTGTGAAACTTGGATTACTGTTTACAGAAGGTTATTCAAAGCTCACTGTGGCTCTGGCTGTGCCTATCAGTTTAACATGGGAAACCAACTCAAGTACGGTAGGTGCAAATACAAAACCCTAAGCTGGTACAGAAAAAGAACACAAGCATAGTTTTCCTTGAAAAAAATGGTTTATTGTTTACTGTGAATATGAAGAACAGCCTTACCAAAAAACCTCAGTGACTGAAGACATTCTCATATTTGGAAAAACATATAAGAAACTATTTACACAAAGGCAGTGAAAGGGGTAAAAAATTATTGCAGTCAATTAATGCTGAATAGAACTTTTTATTATAAAAAGAGAAAGAAAAGAAACAGTGCAAAAATACTGTCAAAAGTAATCAGTTCTATACAGAAGATAAAACTGACAAGCATAAGCTTATGTACTGATATGAATAATACATTAGAATATTAAAAAATAGCATGCATAGATTTTTTTTAAGGCTTTCAATAGCGTAGAATAGCTCTGCCATTCAGCCCTAACAGGAGGGAGCAGGGGGCAGGGAGGGCATATAACTGATGTCTCATTTCTCTACAAAATGTGTACGTACAATGAGGTGGTGAGATCCAGATCACTGTTTTGTGCTAAACTGTCATGAACAGAATTACAGAACAAATGAAACAGGAAGCATCAAAATACTGAAGTAAAACAGGACAGGAAAATCCAGTGACATAAAACTTAAACATGTTATTTCATGTAACATGTTCCACACAATTACATATGGGAATATTACAGTCATCTGCATGTGTAAACTTTTTTCCTTTGTAAAATAATCAAAGAAGGGTACTTTACTAGTGAGGAAAATGTGTTTTCCATATGGAGCAATTGCAACAGGATAAACATCCTATTGACGGTGTTTCTGGCACTAAAGATTTGCCTTCTTTTAAAGACCAAGTAGAAGCAAGAAAATACTTTTATTTAACATACAAAAAAAGAAGTTCTTATATATTAAATCTATAATTAAGCTATGGAACTCACCAACACGGGACATTGTGAAAGCCAGAGGAATAAATGGCTTCTAAAGAAAAGGTAATGTGATTTATTGAAGATGGATCTATCAGTAGATTTACTAAATACAGTAAATGGAATACAACTTTGGCCTCAGGAAGCCCCTCAAGGACTGGCTGCCAGGTGCACTAGAGGGGCTGAGCACCCTTTTCTAGACATGTTCATATTTCTTTTTAAGTGTCTACTAGCAGCCCCTGTCTAAGTCAGGGTGTGCCTTCGAACCTGACATGGATATAGTTTGTGGAAAGCTTTCCTCTTTTATGCTGCCTGCATAATCAGGGAACACTACCCCTGAAATGCCTGGAGCTGAGTGTCCAACCACTGAGTCCTTACTCAGGTGATTTGGAAGAGTAAAACTGTTAAGCACTCTAGTCATTTCAGGGATCAGTTGCAGTATTAGTCCTTCCCTTGCTGTTAAATAGTTCTGGGATTCTCCAGTGGAAGCTACTATTTATCATGATTTCCAGTTCACTCTCCAAAGGCAAAGTCCTGGTGTACATGTGGGAAACTCTCAGTGAGGGTGCACATAAAGCAGAGGCAACAAAACTTCAAAGAAATGCCAACCAAAAATAGCTCAGAGGAACCAATAGAACTGTAATCTAAGATACTCTAAAAACACTGACAAAAATCTATTTACTTTAAATATTTATATAAACACTGCTATTTTTGACCTATGCAATGTTTTGTTTCACAATCTAACAATAGTTTATTTACGTTTAATACCTCCATCTTCTGTTATTTGCCCCACAGCCCAAGCAGCCAGTTGTTCCCTTCCTCAAATCACAATCCCTGCAAACAGCTGCATGTATAGTGTCCTCCTCTCTAAAGACTCATATGGCATCTGTAGTTCCCATAGCGCCAGATTCTACAAGCAAACCTCTCTCTTACTGGCATAAAACCCCATCCCCAAACTCCTTGTGACTTTAAGTATGTATCAGCAGATTTATATTCATTTTTGAAGAAGAGTGGTCAAATGCTGTTTTCATGCAGTTCCTCCTTTCACAGTCAGTTCAGGTATTTGCTCCTGCAATATGATGCAGCCTTTATTTCCTGCAGTAGGTGCTGCCCTAGCGTTTTTTTTCCCACAAAGACAAGCAACAAGATTTGACTCAGACCTCCCTCAGTGATGCATGAGAGCTGCAGATCACAAACTGCTAGCAAGGCTGACAACAGCTAATTCAGTCATCATCTCCTCCCAGGAGACCGGTGAGAAGTCAGCTGTTGAGAATGCAGCATCATCAGTAGCTGCTGAATTTTTCCTATAGATTTTTGCTATATCCAAGTACAAGATTTCCATCAGCATTTAATTCAGAGCTGCTTGTGGACTACACAGACAAAGCAGATGTTGGATCAAAAAAATAATGTTTTGCCTTACAATGAGCATAAGTATTGAAGCACTTAAGTTGGAAGAGAACGAGTAAGTCTGTGTTTTGCCATTTGCATTTCTGTTTGTTTACATGGAAGTAATTTAAAAAGAAAAAAAACAACTTTTGAAATCATGCAAATATTTAATAATATTTGTAGCTGAGGCAGCTGATTTCCATAAGTGGAACAGAAATGTCCTTCAATATATTTCAAGGACTGTTAGCAACAGGTTGAATAAGTTCTCACAGATGTGTCTCCTGCCAGATGAAATTCATTTAGGGAAAAGGTATTTCTGAGGAGGCTGAGCATTTAGGGTTTCTGTATAACTATAAAGAAAAATTTTTGTGGGAACAAGCTTCATCTTTTCTCAGGTAGTCAAGGACAAGAGGTGCCAAAACAGGCCTTAGTAGGATCTGGAACAAGTAGGACCTCAGCAGTTAATGTCCACCATCCAGGACACCCACAGCACTGAGCAGTGTCCAAACTCAGCTGTCATCTCTCCCATCCCTGATTGAACAATGGTAGGCATGAAATCTTGGACCTTAACCAAAAAATTGATGCCAGCACCTCAATACTATCATTGGTAACAATTTAAAGAAAAAAAGCAAAGCATGTTAAATACACATGAAGAGTGCATAAAAAAGGAAAACAGACACAATGGATTCCCAAGCCAGACTTATCCACTGCAAGTTCTGTCTCAGAAAGCATGAGGGAACATAGGCTAAACATGCCACACTGCAATGTGGGTGCCCTGGGAGAAGACAGCTTATGTTAAACTTGTTAGGTGCAGTTCCATTCATTGAAGCATCTTTGTGAGATTTTTAGTCCAGACTTTACTCCATGGATGAAACTGGTTTCAAACACTGTCATGCTTTGATGTTAAAAAAACAAGCAACACAACATACAGCAACTCCAAACTGTCCTTTTCTCCTTAAGGACTGTGCTGTTAAAAGTCTGTGGGACAGAAACTAAATAGCACTGTTGCTTTAAGTCTCATGTGTTCATTCCTGCTGTGACTAACAAAATTGGATGCAAAATGCATTTTCCTGTCACTCCCTAAAGGTTAGGAAATACTGCCCAAGCAATTTCGGCCTGATAAAACTACAGCAGGTTCAAAGTCAGAAGGTTCAGTTTTTCCCTTAAGGAACTGTGTCACATTTCAACCATAAAACATCGGCATGCTGAGGGTCAGTTGCAAGCTGGGGTGGAAAGGAACCTCTGAAGACATGCACCAGCCCAATTCACTTATGATATTAGCAGATCTAGTCAAGATAAAATCTAGCAGGGAAAAATACATTGAAGTCAGATGAAAGGAAAAGTTTAAAATTACCATTCTTTGACAATGAAAGGGAAAAATTGAGTCACATTGGCTTCTATCTACCGTACCAGCCACATTACGAATTAATTAGAAATGACTGTATACTACATGGCCATTTATTTGGCTCATTAATAGGCACTGAATTAATTTGGAAAGGATTTTTGGTGCCTTTTTCTAATTAATATTTTTCTAAGACAACTATTATGCATCTTTGCATTAAAAACATTTACTTAATTTTCTTCCCTTCAAACACAGCTCTTCGTACTCTCTTATGCAGTAACTTTCCTGTGCTCACTGTAGAAGCAGAAGTACACATTTCAGCCAAGAGCAGCTGAATAATAAGACATAGGAGCAGATTCTTTTCCCTCCTGATTTTCTACTTCTCATGTCCAAGTGGAGCAATGGGACTTGACAGCTCTGAGTTCAAACTTAATTCATCATTAGGAAATTATTCAAAAAGTTATAACGAGATAACTAATTTAATACACTTTGCTTCAAGGTTTATTCCTTGGCTTTTTTCCCAGATATAAAGCATCTCTGTGCAATTATCATGCAGATGCTGCTGAAAAGACTTTAAATGGTTGCTGCTAATTTAACGAGATATGTTGGCAGTGGCAGAAGAAATTAGAGGAAAACTGAAGTTGACTGAAAACTCAACTGATCCCTAAAAAGAACATGGTCAAGGTATTAGAGAAAAATAACTCATCTCCATTTATTGGTAGCTAGAAATCTTCACTGGAATCTTTGTCACCTTGTTAGGCTTGTATTGCAGAGATCCAAACCAACACAGTGCAGTTTTAAGCAATTTAAGAAACATTCTAGTACAGAACCTGAGCTTAAGCTCCCACTGATTTTAGTCCCTTTAGTGTTGAAATTCAGAGTGCTTGTAGGCTTAGATCTTGTACACTGACCAGGGTTTGGAGGAGGGGATGTAACAGAAAAGCAACAATAGGACTAAAATATTTAAAATTATCTGGGAAAGGGATACCAAGAAAGGTAATTTCACCATGACAGAGTAACTGCATTGCATCACGTGCCCTGAGAGGCTATGAAATCTTCACCCTTGAAAATTCTGAAACTAGACATGACCCTGGGCAAGCCTATCCAAGTTTAAAGTTAGCAGTAAGGTGAACAGGGCTGGGACCAGAGACATCCCAGGCTCCTCTCCAGCCTCATCCCTTCTCTAGCCATCAGATGATAGTTCACACATGAAAACTAAGGCAACCAGAGATGCCTAATTTAAATGAGATTCCTTTTCTACAGGAGGTGAGCCTCAAGGCAATAATAATTTCAGTGTAATCCATGAGAAGGTGCTTGATTTGATTTTTTTCAGATGCATTTGGTTGAAAATCCTATGCTGTTCAACTCAGTCCACCACAATTACTGAAAAAACTCACTCACTGACTTCAGCCTGTTGTGGGTCACTGCACTTCACCCTACACTGCTTCTTATGAATCCCTTCAAGGGCTGCACACAGCAGCAAAGGCCTCGTTTAAAAGATCCAATATTGAATTTTTCAAACTGTAATTCTTGTGGAATTTGAACAGTTTAGCACACAAAATTCTCTGTCCTCACAATGTCCTGTGTTTGAGCCCTCTGTAATGTGCCCGCCTGCACGTGCAGAAGTTCAGGTCTCAGTGCTGTGTACCCTCAGCTTCCACTCACACAGAGCTGTAGGTGACATCCAGCAGGTCTTGTTTTTACCACGGAAGCCACGTACCTCCGTCCAGAACGTCCTCACGTGAGAAAAAAGCCCACTGCCAAATAACTGTTCATTTCAGAAGCTGTGTAGCAAAATTAAAGCTAGTAAACTACCTTTACAAAGGATTGCTCTCCTTTATGGGCACGTTACAGTGCAGACCAGTCATGTCAAATGTGGTTCACTTTGAAGGTCACTATAAGATTTAAGAGTTATTAAAGTAATTCAAAAGTTATTCCAAGAAAAATAAATTATATCTTGTATAAAATAATCCACGGGAGACTAGTAAAGAACAATAATTCCTTACTTTCAAGACAACTTTAAAAAGTGCAATATATGCACACAGTGTTGTCAAGGCAGTTCTCCTTGCACATCAGTAAGGTTCAGTCAGATCCACAAAGCTGGGTCTGGGATGTTTGAAAAGATTAAATAAGTCTAGAGTTTTGCAGGAATTGTATGAGCACTTGATAAACAAATTTGTACTGGGCTATGGTCTGGATCATAAACACTCTCTGCTCCCGCAGGTGTCTCAGCATCACAGGAACGTCCATTTTCTGTAAAGCAAAGGGGAAAAAAAAGAATAAGGACGTAAGTTCATTAAATCAAACAATTATTGAGATTTTTCAAATGGCAAAGAGGCATCAGGGTCACAAGAACAAAGGTTCCTTGGACAAAACTAAAAGTGCACGCAAATATACTGATCCTTTCACTAAGAGAGAAGGGAACTCATTGTCACCAAAAGATCCAAAAACTCCAACATCTGACCTTCCACAGGCAAGTCTATGTTAGCAAATAATACTCCAGGAGAAATAACTCTGTAAAGTGAAACAAGGACCCATTATCTGCAATACGTGTTTTGCAGACTTTAGGCCAGCAGCAGTTTCTTGCCATCTACTGAACATCCACTAGCAGCTGGGACATGTTAGGTGTTCTCCAAGAAGGTGTCTTCCAGTTTGGTTTCATCCAAACAAAATTCACTCGTCTGCCCTGAAAAATGCTCTGCAGCAGGAACTAAAGTACAGTAATTAGGCACGGATAAGGAGATTCACTATGAAAGTACATCCCTAACCCCATGGAGCACACTGGGGCACAGGCACCCTATAATGATCTGAACTCAAAACCAAATGAGTTGTGTGAAACAGAGGCCCATGAGGTAAAGCATTAAAAATCACTGCAAATTTCATTAGGTGCTATCATTGGATCTCTGGCATTTAAGGAACAAAAAACCTGTGATGCTATTGTGTTTTATCTGTTACAACAGGTACACAAGCTGCTATTCAGAATTCATTGAGCCATGAAGCTCAGCCTGCCAGGCTCAAATTCAAACAGCGTGTAATATGACCCAAGATGAGGGATACAAATTTTCTATGGCAGCAGTAAATGTAAGCACTAAAATTCATGCTGTTTTTGAGGAAGCTCTTAAGCAGTTCAAGATACAAAACTGAAGAACAGCTACCGCATCAGACGACATAAGCTCCACTTTGTAATGCCAGTTTGCCATTACAGAAACACAAAAAGGAACTTAGAAAATTTGAGTAAGATTGCTGCTAACCCTTGGAGGCCCAGCTGAGCATGGAATCTGCTTCCAGACACATGGGAAGTTTCCTGGAAAGTTTAAAATAAAAGTCACGCTGCATATCCATTTCTGTCCATATATATAAAACCCAGAATGTCCATTCCATGTAAACAAGTCTTAACTCATAGGCTATCACTTTCTGAAAACAAGGCCAAATATTCTGCCACATACCCCAACAAGTTGTTATAAAAGGACACCTCTAGAGAGTCAACAAGTATAAAAATTTGTGATGAGTAATGCCATATTATTATCAAACAGGTTCAAAGAAAAATGTAAGCTCTTTCCAGTTAACTTGGCCAACTTGGAGAAAGTCTCCCTGTGGACTCAGATGCTTGCAAAAGCCACATGGTCCTTGCTGAGCAGAGTCATGTAGAACTTGATCTCACCTGAAAAACTGCAACAAAAATGCAGGCCAGCTTCGACCTGCACACCATATTTCTCTCTTGGCAGTCTGGTGCATGACAGCTCACTGATTTTTAGTGGACACACAGTGATCCGTGCACCTCCTCAAAATGGAGATGACTTCACCTTCTCAGAAATGAAAGAAAACTCCATCCTGTCTATTAAACCTCACTATTTATAGCCAACTTAGCATTTGACTCCAGGTAAGGAGTCCCTTAAACTCACCTTCATTATGATGTACATGTCCAAAAAAAAAAAAAAGGGCACATAATGCTTTGCTAAGCTGGCACTTGTAAACAGAACAAACGAAAATGCCACTCATTTCTAAAACTCCCAAACTAAAAGATCTCCCCTTTGGAAACATGCTGCAGTTGCAATCATGAGTTAATGTCCCAGTGCCAAGTCTGAACTAAAAGTTGATAGAGCAGGATCTCAATTACTTTCCTCTACTACATGTCTACAGCAGCAAGGATGTAATGATGTGACATTTACTTGCTATGCAGCAGTGACTGAAATGCTATCCCTGCAATGAGATACACAGCTTTAGACTCAACCAGCCATTGCCCAGAAGCCACAGTGACTGAAGCTGTATAGATTTTGATTAGACATGGCTTTTTGCCCAAACCTGAAACCTCAGACTCAAGGGTTCTGGTTTTTGTTCCAGCACTACTGCAGACTTTCCAAGATGGTCTGTATGAAGATTGCTAGATTCCTTCCTCATTTTCCTTCATTGCAAAAATGTTGATACTTCTACTTACTAGGACACTTCTGAGGAAATCAACCAATTCCTAAGACTAAAACATTTTAAGTGGTAAGTAATTTTATTTCAGGAGAAAACCCCCAATTAATACTACTACAAAATAAACAAGTGAAAAGGAACCATCTCTGTGCAGAATGGAGTATCTGTGACAAACCAAAAGCATACTGTTTTGATTTTTAATCTTTTTTTTTTCAATTAGGTTTTAACAAACCAAAAACATTAACTTAGTACAATCTAGAACAACAAAGCCCTTAAGGAAAATTTTATTTAATATTAATGATGATTTTCATTATTAATCAAGACAAAAGAATCCTTTAATTAAGGGACATCAGAGAAATCCTTATTGAGCACTACCATCAGGTCCTAGAGAAGTTAATGAAAATTCTTATGAATGATGTCAAGGCTCACCCCCATGCTTAGATGCTGAGGTACTGCCTTTATCTTCACTTGCTACTCAGCTACTCTTTCCCAAATGGGTGACTTCTGTAAACCAGAGACAAACGGAGGTGGCAAACAGTGTTACACAACCCTTAATGTTTGTTTCCGTGCATATACAGAGGTTGCTACAAAGTAGACACAGCTACACTGATGGTCACAAGCAATTCAGGGACAGCTCTTCAAACTCTCCAGCTTTCCTCTGGCATGCAGAAATTTCATGGCTACTGTGTACACAACAGAAGCAGTCACTTCCAGGTGCCAGTGCATAAGGAAGGTCAAGCAGGCTCAAGAGTCGGAGCCGTCATCCCACACAGGAGCAGCTTCTGAGCAGCAGTCAGCATATGAAGGCTGCTGGGTTCTCAAAATGCACACCTGTGGACCTTTCTTGTCCAGGCCACCTCCTTCTTTTCCTTCCTCACCCTCCTACCTCCCCCGCAAATAAAAAGCAAAGGAAAAAAAGTGTCAGTTGTGACATCGATCTACAGAACAGTGTCACCTCTAGTGACGCCCAAGCAGAGTTGGAGGAGGCTTGTCTGTCAGCTGACCTGAGCCCAAGATCTCTAACCGTCTTGTAACTACAGAGTGATGAGCTGCTGGAGTCTTCAGTCTTCCCTGAACTCATTCAGTGGCTGATTACTGGGAGAGGCAGATGATATATGTCTATTTGTTACTCTCGCTGCATTCCTATCTCTACAAATGCTCTCTCATAGAGTATTTTCTTTGGCAAGAGAAATCTCTGGTTTCCATAGCTGTCATGAAAACTGTGTGTCACGTTGTTAGTTAAGATGCGATGTTCTTCCTAGACAGTTTCTCAGTGACACAAATGAAAAGCAAATTGCTACACACGGTTACTCTACTGGTGATCTTATTCTTAACTCCAGACTGTATTACTCGTCATATTGTCTGCAAATCTTAAAGCCCTATTCCCCACTGAAATACATACACACACCTTATTCTTAAAACACAGTTAAGTTTCATTCCAGGTGAGATTAAGGGCCATATGAGAAAGAGGAAGAAGTCTAAAGAGCAAATTTAGAGAGCAGAAAAGTTTAGTTAAAAGAGCAAGGACATTATTCTCTAGCCTCTTTCAGGTACTCCTTCTAAACATGCTGTCTCTAGACTTTTAATTAAATACAGGTATAAATTAGACTAAATTCTTAAAAGAGAGAAGAAAACCCTAATTTTGAATGCATTAGAATAATCCTAATAAAAAATGCATAATATCAACTAAACAGAAAACTACAACAGGTAACCTTGCATGGGTAATCTCTGCCTGTTACATTTAAGGCTCTCACATTGCTCACAAAGGTAGCAGAGAAAGAAAGCACTTCAATGCCTTTTAATTTTAACCTCAGAAATGTAGCTAGTTAGTCAAGGAACGAGCTCGGGTCAGGGGTTTGTCCTGCAAAAGAAGCTGACTTACTTCATTATGCTCCAAGCACCCAATCATCAGTTCTGTTAGGATAACCACTCCAGTCCTTCCTACCCCTGCGCTGCAGTGAACCACAATGGGAGGGTTGCAGGTGTTGCTGCTGTCCAGTACGCTGTTGGTGTGGCGACGCACCGACTGGATCTCCTCCAAGTAAGCTGCAAGGTAAAATGCAGGCAATGTTGCAACATCTATATGTCTAAACGTAAAATTCGACAGGGGGAAAGGGTGAAAGAATGTGGAAAAGTCGTTCTTTACCTAAGTGGCAATAATTTACATTTTTTACAACATACTAATTATTTTGGCCATGGAACAGCACTGCATCCAGCAAGTACCAGCTGGGTGTCAATTATTACTTGGGAGTCTGCTCCTTTAAATTAAATAGTTCTTTTAAAAAATTAAATTCTCTTTTCCCCCTTGCAAATCTCCAGGTCCCCTAAGCAGATGATTCTAGACATTACTTACAGCAATTCCTGCTATTAACAGGCTGGGATCAAAACAACCGCTAAGTCCTACTGAAACTGCTGCCTGTCAAAGCCAGCATCAGATGGGAAACAAGCATCCATCTGCCCTGTTTCCTCCCTTCCTTCTCCTTTCTAGACTGAGATGGAATCTCACCCACCTGCTCAGGGTTTGTTTCTCAATAGTTATTATGAGCTTTTCTGGAAGATCACTGCCTTAGTTTTCCCTGAAGCCATTTCTAGAACAGTTACACTGTGTGGCTGTCCTAGCCTTGTTCAACACAACACATTCTACTGTCAAACTGCACCGAGAACCTTAAGTACTGGAAGCTTACTTAGCTTCTCAGCAGTCAGAGTGGGAAGTGAGACCTGAGGTGAACTCTCCTGCACTGACTCTTGATGTCATGGCACTACAGCCTACGCTGTCCTTTCACCACTGGCAGGATGCAGCTGGAGGCCTACCAACATCAGAAAAGCTGAAATTTTAATGCACAGTGAAATGGGACCGTAAGTGGTGGCAAGTAATGGGAGAGAGGAAATGGGGACAATCAGGTTCCAATTACTGCCATGCCCAACCACAGCTACAAAAGTTGGTAAGAGAAACAAAGTACAGAACAAACTAGGAATTGGGCAATAGCTTTTCCTTAAAGACAGATCCCTTGGCACCCCTCTGCTGAAGCCGAAATGTCATTTTTTATTTTTTTTGCCCTGGTGACAGAACTGGGAAAAGAAGGACACGCTATTTACATCAAGCTTGTACCATGCAAAGGAGAATAGACCACTAAAGGACTGTAGCTGTGTCAAGACTGAAGTAGAACTAAAGGACCTTCCTGAGAGGGGACTTAGCTGCCACAGAGCTACACTGCAACTGCAAAACTTTCAGGAATTAAGAAGGCAGGCATCGTCAACATGTCAGTACACCATGTACAGGCTCCTTCAATGTTAATTTAAAGAAATCTGTATTAATTTAATTTATAGATTCTCTGCCATAGTGCCAGAAATGTCACTTTAGTTAAATAATGGTTGAATTCCTATTACTTAATATGGAAATATACATTACTTATTAAGAAGTGGGGAGTGTTATTCACACATTACAGATGAATATAATGGCTGTATTTTCAGAAATGCATGAACTAGGACCATAAGTTATTGGGAAGGCCCTTGAGCATCACATGTGGTTAGAAAAGTGGTATCAAGTTCAAACTTAATGCATGTGTGTCAGAAGCCTCTGCTATTTTGCAACAAGAAAAACTGGAGGAACTGCACCATATTTCACTAAAACCTGATCCTCTCTCACCTAGACCTCTCTAATCACATTTGTGTGCAGCCTAGTACCTCCTACACTCATTAGGTGTCTGGGAAGTGGTGATAACTTACACTGACAGATCAGCCAGCAGAGGTATCCTATTATTTAAAATTTCCTGAGTCTTTGGCATTGCCGCTGCCTTGAATTATTCCTCTTGTTAATCACCTTAGCTGCTACCTCTTGAATCCCACTTTTTTTCTCCAAATTGCAGCAAAGTACAATCTAGTTGAGGCCTTTATATGCCACAGCAATAACCATTTAATATCAATCCCAGGTGTAACTGGGTTCAGTGAATTGAATTCAGTGTGAGCAACCTTCTCCTTGATGTATTTTATCATGCAAGATAAAGAAATCTTACATAAAAAGCCTTGGACTTCTTCTGGACACCCATGGTCTGGCCAGTCAGTATACTGCAAATGCCACACTGTCCTCTCTTGTCCAGAGAGAAGATGCTTGACCTTCAGACCAGTAGTTGCAAAGCAGCCAGAGTCTGTGCGGAACTTTGTTGTCACCTTGAACTTCCCATAAGTGGCTGAGCTGTGCTTAGAGCCCAGTTTAGGCCAATAACGATGGCTCTTACTTCTTCCTCCCTCCTTAAAAACAAAACAAAACAAAAAGCCATTAGTTCCTGCAATTATAATTCTTTGTAAACAGAGGACATAAAACCGAAGATAAGCCAAATATTCTTATTTCAAATTACTGGAAGAGCAAGGAGCATCCCACAAAGTAAAGAAAAATATCCATTAACACTTAAACCTCTCAGCCATGTAATATTTGAAAGCGTAAAACTGCTTTGAAGAACAACCTCTTGTCTTGTGGCAAAAGATAGCTACTGCCTGCAACACCTTGGTAAATATTTTCCCCCTGGGGAAGCCTCTCCTTTAAATGAAGGGAGATTCTCTCCAGCAGCTTCTAGGTATCTGCTCTTGATCAGCCTTGGGAACTGGACAGTGACTTGATGTGCTCTGCTACTCCCTGTGTTTGCTGAAAACAACCAGGCAAAAAGCTGAAAGCTGTGTTAGTTAACAATGCGTGTCAGTTTTTATAACATATCACATAGTTCTTGGATTACAGTAGAAATAACTGTTTTGCTTGGCATTAGAATAAAAAAGTTGTGGGGGATTTTTTTTGTTTGTTTTTTGTTGTTTGGTTTTGGGTTTTTTTTACATGGACACTTCTATGGAAACAACAGCTTCTGGTCTCTTTTCAGCTGATAAGAGTGACAGTATGCAGAACTGGCCTTGGATGGTGTGGAACTCTGTGTCATTTTAACCAAGAGCAGTTCAGTGCTCTCACATTCCAGTGGAAACATCTTTGTTTGGCTTGGCCAAAGCAGGGGCAAGGGGGGCTTCTGCTTGTTTGCTTTAACACTTGCCAAACTGAGTATCAGAATGCTACAAAGTATAGTATGAAAGAAGTACAGGCATATGTTCAAACAGAGTTATAGGAAAAAGGGATGTTGATAGAAAAAACAGGTTACTGGAGTGGGAAGCAATGATAACAGGAGATTTGCTCACATCAGGAAGAACTGTATGCTGTGATTTCACGTACCTCTTCAGCTGTGACCATGGCTATAACATTCACTCCCTGTTCCCACACCATCTGCCAGAAGTCATGGCATGTGTGTGGCAGAGGTCCTTGGGTAGCAATGTAGTGCCATTCCTCTCCACCTACAGTAACCTGGAAGAAAGGAAAAAAGCCGAACCAGTCAGTGCCCAAATTCTCAGCATCACCTGTGCCAGAACCACCTTTTAAACAAAAGAGACTATAATGAAATCTTTACTTCTTTGTTCTGCTTTTGTTCAAAATTTTCAACAAAAATCATCCTTTTGATTAGATCAAATCTGACAAAACATAATTTTCAGTGCTTCCACATCCTGTCTTGATGCCCATAAACATAAAGCTTTGACCTAAATGCCATCTATCTTTCTTGCCATTCTATCTGGATCATACACACAAAAAAACCCCAAACAAACAAACCAGCGAAAAAAATTTTTTTTTTGAGACCCTGTTTCTGATATGTCTTAAGTACAAACAAGCAACTGACTCACATCCCTGGCCTTGGTGACAGACCCAAGATGAAAGAAAAGCTGAGGACCAGAGGAAGCGCATATGTGCATTAAAAAGGCATCGCACTGCTTGCAAATTAACACATGGTAGTGCAGAATGTAAATGACATTGTGCATGACCAGCTAAAGGCCTCTGTTGTTTAGGACCTCCCTCGATTATTTTCCACTCAGATAAAAAGTAATTTATTAAACAGACTCTTACTACACTGATCACTGTTGAAGATGCGGCCAAGCCATTCCTAGAGGATGCAGCTATGCCCACACTTTGTACATAACAGAGCTCAACAGGCCTGTTGCCAGCCACAGATGAGATCAAGACAGGCTCCATTTCAAGTTACTCTTCCTCATTTATCTTGGGTTTTTCTGTTCAGAAGCTGCAAATGACCATACAGTAAACCCAGTGCATTAAATGGCTTTCAAATACCATGAGAAATTTAAAATTATCTAAAGCTGTAGTCATGCAAATCTATTTCCCAATACATAACTGGTTTACCAACCGCATCTGACAGAAATATTTGTGTATTGCATGATGGTGAGTAATGAAATTCTTTTTAGAGCACTAATACACAGATTTACACACTATAAATCATATAGTGCCCTAAACAGACATAGCATTACCTTGGAGTTAGCCAGTGTAAAACACCACTTCATTTAATTGATGGAGGCAGAAAGTTATACTTGCGCAGTTAAAAAAAAAAGTCATTTGTGTATAAAATATTATAATTTTATGACATAGTTTGCTATACACCAGGAAAGGTTTATAAAAATTTTTTTAACATTTTAGGTAAAAAGTCAAAATGCTTTCAGAGCTACTACATATCATTTAAAAAAAATGCTTAGCAGCAAAACCAGATGAACTAATTGTTTTGGAAAGTTGAAATATTTTTCCTTCTCAGGATAAGGCCTCTTACTTCTGTGTATTAGCCCAGAGCCACTTCTTGCAAAGTTATAAATCCCAGAGAAGATTTACAACTGAAATGCTGACATGTCCATAAATATCAAGGTACTGGCAGACAGTGCTACAAGGAACAATCAATAACTCTGACAGGTTGAACCATATAATGTGTTTGAGGTACAAGTCTTTGAATACATTTTCAGAAATAGAATCAGTTTATTTGTTAGTGAAACAACTGTTCATTAAGTTGAGATGCTTGGGGTTTTACACCGGTAACTAACAGTTTCTGTATGATAAGTTTTTCACTTCATTGAAAACTGTTTGACTCTCTACATCAGCTCCTTTTCTTATTTCGTACTGTGCAGGTTTGTTTTTTGGGGTTTTTTTTGAATGATGGTTAAAAGCTGCAAGACCAATGCAGGTAGACTCCTCAAGTTCTTGTACTATAAACTGCCCAGCACTAAGCAGCATCTTGCACTTGGACTCATGGCCTTGTGCTTGCTCATCTGCAGTCATGAGTGCTGGCATAGCATTACTGAGCTTTTTAAGTTAATACTGGCATGACCAAACAGTCAGATGAAGTGCTCTTAAGAATTTTTTTGCTTAATCCACAAATTTAATTGCATTTTTTCTCTTTGGTGTAGATGTTGATCTTCATATTTTAGCAGCAATGATCAATGGTAAATAAGCACAGAATTATTGTAAAACTGTGGGGCTCACAGACTGAGGTAGTGGGAGCTGGAATCCTCCAGGCATGGATCTTATCAGGATGATAGAGGAATTTGCTTTGTCTACTGACTTCTGGTCCAAATATCCAGCCTCCTGGCACATGGTATGAAAGGACCATAAATAGTCTGAAGGGAATGGGATGCCTGGAATGTTTACTGCATTCTAATGTCCTAACTGCAGGAAATTAAAAATTAAATATTGGGCTGAAAACGCAGACACACACTGTGCTACTGAGGTAAATTTCACAGATGTGATTTCACCTTCTAAGCAAAAGCACATCTGCTTGGCTTCTGCTTGCGCCACTACAAGTGCAAGAGGGAAATACTGCCAAGGCCCTCTGTCAGGGATCAGAACATCACTGCCTGTTTCTGGGTGCTCTATGGATGCGAGATATGTGTGTGTCCAACACATCAAGTAAAATGTGGACTCAAAACTAGCCAGGGAAAACTCTTTTCTGGCTAGTACTGCTTCATGGGCATAATGAAGGAAACCTTTTTTTTTTTTTTTGGCCTCCTATAAAGTAGGTGAAAAATTTTGGGCTCGGAAATCCACCATCATAGCAACATCTGATTATGCAAAAACTCAGTATCTGCTACCTACCAGGCTATGCAGAAAAGTGATAAACTGCTAGGATCCTGGTTCAGAAATTGTTTTGTATCACCAGGATTTAATACTGTAAATCACAACCAAGGCCAGCAAGTCTCTTGGAACTTTTAAAAGGCTTTTACTCAAGGAAAATATTAATTTAACAGGATGTTTTATTCATTATTTTTGAATTATTTCTTTTTAATTTGAATTTTGACAATGAGAAAAAGCAGACAACCCTCTTTAACAACATGAGAATCTTTCATGTGAGGCAGAGGACTGCTGCTACTTCTCTCATGGTGCAGTAAAAGCCAGCAGAGGACTTTGCAAATAGTGCTGGAAGCTTAAGAGAAAACAAGAATCTGCAGTCACTGCAGCATAGCTCACTGTTAAAACTGGCCATGTTTGCAAGTAACAGTCAGATCATACCTTAAAGTATTTCTACATTGAATTAACATGAAATCTGAAATTTCTGGTTAAAAACATAATTTGAAACATGGAAGTTCAATGCAGTTTCCGGTCAGAGATACAGGGAACTTATTAGTAAGGTCAATGCATACTTGAAAAAATTTCTTTTAAAATTAGTCAACTCTCAGCATAAAAGGAATGAATAAGTTTCTTGTATATATAATTTCAGTATCTATATGAATATGCATTACTCATAATGATATGCCTTTCCTTTGGGCATGGAACTGCATACATGGAGCTATAGTTCTGATTTTTAAAAATCACGTCCTGTATGCTAGTAAATTTAAAAAGATTCAATCAAAGCTTGTGCAGTATTCTTTCCGGGGTGCACCAGTCAGCTGCAGGGACTCCTTCTGCATGGGTTGTTGTAATCCCCCAGTGGCCTGCAAGACTTTTGGGACTGATAATTCAGAACACATACTGACTTCTCATTTTTTCTGGTGCAGGGCCATGACAATCATATTACACTGCAGGTATTGGGGCTGATCTAATACATTTTCATGAGGCTTAAGCAACATGGCATCTCTTTCTACATTAACCAAGAGATATTCCCCAACCAGCTGGCAGAGGTGGGCATAAAAAAAGCAAGAATGGCTCTCTAAAATGACACCCGAGTCCTCAGCAGTTAAACCAACTTATGCATGATGTTAGTTGAGAGGGGACCTTAGAGACGCCCATGCTGACACACAGGTACAAGGACACATTCTGACCAGGTTACCTTTTCAGAAGCTCCAGAGTTACAGAAAATGCTGCTGTGCATCCAGAAATTCAAACAAAGCTTTAGCATACCTCCATTTGCAAAGCAAAATTCGAGAAAGCTTTTACCTTTATGTGTGAAGCATTGATGTAGCCTGTATTATTTTCTTTGGTCGGCACCAGCTCTACTCGGTTCTCCTCGTAAGGAACGACCTCCCTGATGCGATTGCGCTCAGTGTTTTCAGGCAAGGCAGCAGTGGTGAAGATCCCATCTGCCTTCTTCTTTGGAATCTGCTCATATTCTGTAAACACCATGCCCTCTTCCAACTTCCTTCTCAAGATTTTGCACTAAGATTTAACAGAAAGGAACATCAATACATTCGTTCTTCTGGGAAGATTGATTAACCACTAGACCCATCCATCCGTTCTTTGAATTCCAATATACAGCCATAGCATTCTCTCATTCGCTTCTTTTTGCAGTTATCTGAGGAAATATGACAAACTTATTTCTACTGAATGAAACCACAAGCCAATTTTACAGTTTTACATTCCACCTCCACAATTTTGAACATGGATATCATAAAAAGCAAGCCTGTGCCAAATACAGTCTTGGTTCAGTAAGAATTTCAGTATGAATATGTGATTTCAACATAATAGATACTTGTAAAAATATTTTAAAAATATTTTTTCAGGGAGAAGATCATACTGTGAGAAGTGTGATGTGGCTCACATTTTCAAAATACTCCCTAACTTGCAAGCATGCAATGTCTGTGGTTGAACACAACCCCAAATATGTACACACAGAGGTTAAGTGCTGCTGTCTGTGTACCAGACAACAGAAGGCTGCAAATTTCTATGCAGAAAACCAGGAAGATTCTTTGCAAATACGTTTCTCAAATCTTAACAGCAGCAACTGTTTTTAATTTCCAAAATTCCATACTCATGGAACATCTGTATGTGCAAACATCAGGAGGCAAACAACCTTTTTTTTCCCTTGAAATTTAATCCCATTAGAGAAATTAATTGAACTCCTTAGTTATATCAGAAAATGGAAGACAGTATCTAGAGGACTGTAGAACTTCACCTGATCATGTGAAAAATGTGCAAAGTGTTAGATTTACAGTTTGATCATGTACACATTGTACAGTCAGGTGAAACAGGGAACAGCCTCCATTCTCACTGCCTTCAGTAAGTGTTCAAGACATTGAATGCTTTGCCTGCATCCAAAGACACGCCGGTTTTAACCACAGACCTTTTGCATTAGTGGCTTTGAAAACTTTTAAGAGAAACTTTTTTTCACATTTTAGATCAAATTTTTGTATTATAGAAACTTCATGCTCTTGGGAACAAAAAGAATGAGCAACATTTCATGAGCCTCCATCTTACCCTCTCATCCATTGGCACCTTGGCGACTTCATCCTGGCTGTCCTCCGGCACTGGAACCCTAGCAACTGAGAGACCGTTCAGTGCTGCCAACATCAAGGGCCTCTTCTGGGCCTCCAGGCCTGCCATCTTCTGCTTTTCTAGATTCTTTTGGCAAGAAAAGGCACGTTTTCATCTCTGTGTGATTATTTATAATGCCAGTAAAATGCTGGAATGTTTTTTTAATCTCCAAAATCTGCAACTCTCTGGCCAAGGAATGCAGATGATCACCATTAGCATCGTAAATTCAAATACAACCTCTATTCTTCCTCTTATTCCTCAAAGGCCTGCTCCTACATGAGCACAGAATTTTAATTTCAAAGAAGCAATCCCAGCATGTAATGCAGTTTACATGCCATCAAAAGACATACAAATACAATCTCGAGCATTTTCCTGCAGACATTATTCTGAATGCAGGACACACAAAGCATCACTCTGTTATGGTAAAGTAGCACTACCAAAGCCAAGATGCTTGGAGCATCTCTTAAGAGCAATAATTTCAATCTATTATATCAAACAGTAAAACACAGGCCATTGTTTCTCTTCTGTGATGGTAATACTTAAAATGAGAAGTCTTCTGATGCAGTCAGCTGTTATGGTGATTCACACAGCACCCATGATATATTTTGCACTAAAAACTGAGATCACATGTCCCAGAAACTGAATATAACAGCAGCCAGGGAGGGATATTGTTTATCATATTCATGCATCATATTATGCTATGACATAGAGAACCAGAGCATGAATTTTAAATTCATCCTGCTGCCCCCTCCTTATGCCACTGGGAGTTGAAGCATCAAAAGAGACAGAACATCTGCAGAAGTACCCAAATCAGGAACATTTTATTCTATTTCCTTAACAGTTCTTTCTGCTGGATTTGGAAGGAGAGATAAGTACACGAGATGCCTGGTTTGGGGTACACATATGGAAGCTGTGGTCACCAGACAAGCCAAGCTCAGCTCCCAGAAACATACTATTGGACCTGAATGCCCTCAGACATATGTAAATGGTTTGATTTTTCAAAAGCTTGTGAGCTTTTTATTCACCACTGGGTTCCTCCAGAGCACTAAGCAAAATACAAACAAATAAGCAGAACAAAAATCCAAACCCACTCTGCTTTCTTTTCATACTTTCAGAAAGCAGGAAAATGCATGAATTTTTTCTTTGTTTGGGGATTTTATTATTTTTACTACTTCAAAGGTAAAACAGAAAAAAAGTCTGCATTTAACAGATCAAGGTCATCAAATTTCCATTAATACAACACTTGATTCTCATGACAAAAGGAAGGTCTGCACATGTTAAGATTCCTCATCGAGGCTGAAACTACCTTAAAAGCCTAATGCTAAGACTACCCCTTTACTTTCAAAACAAAAACAAAAAAGCACCTTTTGACCAAAGCATCTGAATGGTTATTGCAGAAGAAGAATATTCAAACATCCAAGCTCTCTTCTCACCTTCATTTCCATCCTAAAATCATGTAGGTTCCTGAATTTCAACATTTTTTCTTTCTTCAGAAGATCAAAAAAGCGCATATATATATATATATATATTCATTGTTATACCAACGTCTATTAATTCACAAAAAGTCATGGTTTATAGTCAAGTATCTATTTCAGATTTAGAGTTTAGGAGTTGGCAAGGAGTAAATTCAGTCTCCACGTTGCAACTTAGTAGCTCAGGTTTGATTCCTAACAATTACATCAGCGTAAGGATCCCCAACAAACAAGAACAACGAATATGTTTAGAAAACTTCTTTGAATATACAGTAGTATTTTAAATCTAACTACTTATTGATCTAGTACATTACAAACTCTTTTCTGCTCTAGACCATTTAGATATTTCATTAGTTTCAGACCTCAATTCTGAAAACAAGAACTACAGCATACACTTTTCCTTCTGTGACTGCAGTTGTACTCCTCCACAGCACTGCGTCAAGTACGTGTAAGTCACTAAGTGATAAGCACCCCTCATATTTCTGTCATTGCTCACAGGGGCACCGAAAACTTTAAATATTTTTTATTTTAAATTCATTGCAGTTTTAACAGAACCCTATTTCTCATACTTGAATGCATTTTTAAAAAAATAAACAGTCCAGATGCTCAACTACACAGCCTCTACATCTGCTGCTTCTGTATTTAGATATCTGGTTCCTCGGTTACTGGCAAAACCAACAATCCATGTCCTAGAGCTACCAGGGTTTTATTTAGATAACTATGTTACATAAAGTGGCAGGAAAGGAATTAAAGATCATTCAAAGAAAATCAAGAGTTCCCACTATGTTATGTGATACTTAACTCGACATCCTTGCAAAGAAGGAATAAAATGCTAGTGCTGAAACCAAACCTCCCACCCATCTCGGCAAACACAGTTCAGACTCTCCCTGCCCTCAGATCCATGGGGGCTGGAGAGGCGTGCAGGCAGAGGGGCAGCAGGCATCAAGGGGGGCTTTGCTGTCAGCCCCCTCACCACCGGCTCCATGCCCTGCCACCCACCTCAAGCTGGCACAGCTGACAGGGCGGTGGCATCCTCAGCTGGGTCAGACACACACCTGGCCAGCAGCCAAAGAGCCACAGCTGAAGAAACAGACAAGCCCAACAGCAGTGCATGGGATCAGCCCCTTTGGTGGCCATACAGACCCACAAAAACAAATTGTACCTTGTGCTTAATATCACATTTCCCAACTATAAGCAAATCCACAACTTTCCACCCACACGTTCCCCACAGTTTACCTACCCAACAGTTTTCTGGTATGGAAATTGACCTGTGTGATTACTAATTTCCAAGAAGCCACCGCAACAGAGGAAGGCACTTACCCTCATCATGATTTCTCTTTCTATAATGCTGTCCTCAATAGAAAACATTTCAGACACAGGCCTTTCCTTGACTGGTTCTTTCTTGACCCGCTCCTTCACACTGGTGAGGTCCGGCTCTGAGATAGAGGGCCCAAGTGACGACCCATTTATTGCCACTTGATCAGTTCGAGACACACTGATGGCTTTGGAAGGCCCCGGCCTCATGGCCTTGGCCCTGGCTACAGCCACCGAAATGCTAACGTGGTCCTGCCTCAGGGCTCCATTGCTGACACTTTTACGAGGCCCAGGATACTCCGGAGGAGGTTTATTTGGTATTCTAGCCAAGGCAGCTTGCAGCTGAGCACTGTACTCCATGTTCTCATGAAGGGCTGTTATCTGTGACACAGATTCTTGGGTTTCTTCTTCGTCTTCACTTTCACTGCTGTGTATCAGCATCGTGGCATCAGAAAATGTCTTTTTGTGATGATAATGAGGAACTTGCTGAACTTCGTGCCCCATCTGAACCGATTCTTCTGGCTGCACCTGCTCCCGCAAAGTGTTCCTGCGTGGCAGAGGGGCGTTTAAAGTTTTTAGCGCCATGGCTTCTATACCACGCACCATGTTGCTGATGACCTCCAAACTGTGGCGCTTGTTCACCGCTGCATGGTGCTTCACCGCCATGAGGGGCTCGCTGACCTCCTGCAGCGACTGGCGGACAACCGGCGAGCTGTCCTCTTGGAAGGTTTTTACTGAGAGCTGGACTTTACGAGTGACCAGGTCAGGGCTGCTCCCGCTGACATACTTGTGCCGGTGGCTTGCCAGGTCCGGTGTGCTCGTAGCAGGACGTGGGCGCGGGTACGGAGGTGGGGGTCTGAAGAGATAGTTCTTTAACATGTGAGTGGTGTTGTAACTCTGGCTGCTCTGCAGCTGCATGTTGGCCAGTTCTGGGGTGCTGACAGTGTGGGATATGGCACTGGCTGCTGCTTTATTTTGAGCAGCATTATTAGGGTTCATTTGTTCAGAGGGGGCAACAGGCTTGTTATAGCCACCACCCTGGGGCCCATATGTAATTGTGTAAGGATGTCTCTCTCGAATCTCAGGCTGACTGTAAACTAGGTCTTCTGGCTGGTTATAAGCATGCGTGTTTCCAATATTGAGATTCCGCAAAGACTGACTTTGGCTATCCATCTGGATCACCCCCCTCTTCATTTGCCTCATGACGGTTTCATAGTCTGGAGTTGGTCGGTAAGATGGTACTATGATTGCACTATGTCTGTGGCTGGGGATATAGTCTGCTCTCATGATGTCACTTCCAGGGATGCTCAGATTTGAGGACATTGGAGACGCCTGGATGAAGTTCTGTGAGCGATTGAGGGAGTTCATGCTGTGGGCACTGCATACGCTCCCATTGGGTCCATTACCATTCAAGTAGCTGAAGTCCATTGGACACCTATCCAAACTGGTCTGAGACCTACAGTAGAAGGTTTCTTCATTTCCATGAAAAATGCTATCTGTGTAGAGCAGAGACATAAATGTTGACAATTTTAACATACAAGGACTCATTCAATCTTAACAAAACCTCAAATGCAGCCTGCACTAGTGAATACAGAGACAGCTTAGTGTACAAGTGCAGGGAGCATGTGGTCTTGAGTCATTGAAATATAACTAAAACAAAGCTACTAAGGTAAACCTCACAACAGCAAAATATGGTAGTTCAGATCCTTGTGGGAGACATGAAAGGGGAAAGAGAGGAAGCGTTTTTGCCTGAGGTGGCAAGGAATAATAAAGGGGCATCTCCTCTCTCAGCATCCTGGAAGGGTTCACTGCTGCTGACACCTTAAAAATCCAGTGCTGCTAGCATATGGTTAACCTAAAAAGTTCTCTTATCTTTTCTGTTGATACGCTGCTGTCTGTGATTCAAAGTAGCAGAGGACTGGGGAATTAGAAATCCTACTTCTGACTAATCAACAGTTTTGAGGATCTGAAGTATGATATCACTTGGGTAATCAAAGCTCAGGGGAAAAAAACAAAAAACAAAACAAACAAACAAACAAAAAAACCAACAAAAAACCCCCCCAAACCCAAACCAAACAGCAAACCACCCTACAGAGGTGCTATAGAATATTAATAATTCAGCAAAGCATATTTGTGAGGAAATCTAGTAGTAAAGACCATATCCTGGATCACAACTTTACTTCAAGACTATCCATGTTGAAAATCTTGTAACAGCTCCCCATACTCTGAAATCAGATAGTTCTCTGACAATATAGCAAAGTCTGTGGTAAAACTAAGGGAACTTGACAATTCTTCTAAAATTGAGAATATCCTTCAGAGCCTCACCTTCAAAGTAAACAGTAGTAGCTGCTAAATCAAGTCTACTGTATGCAAGGAACTATAGTGAATGTCTCCCCTTAAAACTTATCAAATTCTACCTTAAAATTAGTCAGACCACCACAACTCCAAAACACTATCAGGTATGACAGAGACTTTCTCTGCTGGTGAGAGCACTTCAACTGTACCTCTCATGAACTGCAAAGAACATTAACCTAACAGACCTGGCTACGTATATTCCAGAAGCTGGGGTAGGTTAAGGGTGTCAGACTGAAGTTGTTTAGGGGCTAGGCTCCATTTCCAGACTTGATCAAAGTAACCTGGTACAATCTCTTAAAGAATTTATTTGTCACACAGGGGCATAAAAATAGTTAACCCTCCTTACGTTTGTAAGGCTAACAATGCAGGCAGATGTTGGTGAAAAACTAGCAGAAAAGATTATCTAACGATATCGTTTCATGGACAGGATGCTATGATTTCTCCTACAGTAAGATATTTGCTTTATTCTTTTCCCTCACTTGGTTTCTCTCCCTGGCCCCAGCTGGCACTGCCTTTGAGTACAGCCATCATACTCCCTCTTTAGAAATTATTTTTTTCAGCTCACTGAGCTGGAATACCAAGTTTAAGGTCCATATAATCATGCACAGATATTTTAGAGAAATTTGAAAACTGAAATTGGACTTTAAACAGAAGACTTACTGCATCATTAACTATAAAACTGCTTGTTCTCTTGCAGCAGCAGCTCCCATTTGACCATGATGGCATTGTAAATCTAGACATAAGGGTTAGGAGCTTCTTTGCATATGCATAAAATTGAAGTCCATTAAAGGAAAAATTTACGCTCCAAGTACCTTGTGAATTATGTGTTTCAGTGTAGTGTTCTCCACACTGGACATGCATAGGAGGCAGTATAAAGGGATGTTGTCTTGGCTGAAATAAAAGCACAAAGAAAAAAAAAAAGAAGTATTAGAACTTCATTCGCTACCATTTCTGCAATGGAAACAGGAAAAATGGTCCTATGCCTTTTCCACTGAATACTGCTCTTTCTTACCCAGCCAAAGGCACATGGCTTGGCAGTTCTTTATAGAACAGAAAATAACTTCTTGTAAATTGCTTGCTAAATTTTGTTATAGAGCCCAAAGCTGACCCGACTCCTTTAAGCTCAATCACTTCAAAAAACAGCAGCCACACTTTCAGCTCTTTTAAAGTTTTTCAAACTTTTATTAAAAGCCCTTGCCCTTGAAGAATTAAACCCAAACAAGACAGACATCTAATCGGGACAAAAGCAGGAGACAGAACAAATTCAAGGACTTAGAACACTGTTATACAAGTGATAGACCACAGATGGACTTAAAATAACTGCAAATTACACGAACATCGGATCCCCTAGCTAATGAATTAGAGTGTTCCGCCAATAATCTGCACTGTAACAAGTTTTTTAAGTCTCAGAGGGTGCGATTCAGCATTAAACCAACAGGATTATTTGCAGAAAAATAAATCAGAGCTGATGCCATATTGACCAGCTTTGTCCATTGGTAAATCAATGTGTTTGGCAATCGCATTTTGCAACCTGCACTGCTATGTCCTGCCTGATGTCACTGAGCAAAGTTTACAAAAACATATTTCAATTTATGGAGTAAGCAGAAGGAGAAGGAAGGCACTGCTGTCTCATGAATGTATCTTCCTTAACAGCAGAATAAGGGCTTTTTATCCAGGCTGATTCAAGTAGTTCAAGCTATTAAGGAATACCGTGAATGCCCAAGGCAAAAAACCTCAACAAATAATAAATGAGCATAATGTAAGTTTGCTAGTGAAGAGGGGTGGGGAAGGGGTTAAATTCACATTTTCTGTGTAACTGGTGAGAAGGAATGAGAATCAAAGATACTGAGCTCACATATGAATCCTTGCATAAAAAAAGCGCTGTGTTAAGCCAGAACTGGAAAACGACAATATTTCTGCTACAACAATCACTTCTGATTGTACTCTTGCTGAACAATATGGGCCAAGGAGCCTGCTGTTGACAACCTTAGTAGAGGAGCTGAGTCTGGAACTAAGCAAGATGTTGGAAAACCTAACAAATGGAGGGCAAAGGAAAAGTGCAAGGAAAGAGAAGTGACTTCAGATGTATACATCCAAAGCAGACAGTTTTCTTTGTGATAGATGTTATGAAAGGTATCTGCAAGAAATTGGGGAATTTTTTTTTGAAGGCCCATCTGCCTCTTCTGATAAAAGAGAAGAACCCTAAGGTCTGCAGAATGTCAATATCCAAATTAAGGATCACTTGGATTTTTTTTTAAATCAGGTAATTAAACATACCATCATATTAAGATCTCCTACACAGAGGGGGGGTTTTGCTGGAAAACCAGCACCACTGGGTAGCCTGACAGGAAAAAAGAGACACCATAAAATGATTCTAAAGTAGTAGTTAAAAAAATACAGGTTCAGCATGATGCCAAAACCATTTAAAGGGCCTTAATCTGAAAGTAATGAACATGATCCCTAGTGAAGTGGCAGTGCCTCACCTCAAAGATTCCACTTCATTTCCCATTTCTGCCTATTGATTTATTGCCATACAAGACAAATGAATAGGTAGGTGTATGAAGGTATGTACAGTGCAGACAACAGTCAGGAGGCCTTTTTTTTTCCTCTTCTAAAGAGAACTGTTCCAACAAGTTAACAGAACAATTATGAAAAAGGCGGTTGAAAGTTCATCGTGAGCAGGCAGCAGCCCAGTTCATTTTTCAATTGATGAGCCCACATTCCTCCTTTTGATCTTCCTGAGATTTCAGGGTTTTTAAACTTGTTGCATGCTTATGTTCAAAACGAAGTGGCAGCAGGATTTGAAGCAGATTTCCATTTTTCATATATAAATATAGAAAGCAGCTCACTTTTTCCCCTTGTGATATATCTGAGGCCACAGCATAAGAATGCAAAGCACATTTCCTTCAGCTTTTCCTAGTTATTTTCAGGGACCAAGCTAGTAGATACCGAGAATACTGTGACTATGCCTCCAAGAACACAATATATAGCCCGTGTATCACATCATGACACCTTAGAAGCACGCTAAGAATGGAAGGACAAAGAAATCTGGAAACAGCTACCACAGCTTTCCTGCCAGTGGCTAGGAAACACAGAATGCACCTTTTAGATCTATTGGCCTGTATATATATTCACACAAGCAGATGACCTCTGTTGCAGTCCGCAATGATAAAACTACCCTAATATCAGTACCCGCTTAAGCTTAATTTTGGAAACTTTTCACAAGCCATAACCATGCTGTGAGGATATATCAAGAAAACACTTCTGCCCACATGAGCTTTCTGCCATGCAGAAATAGGCTAACAGAGTTTTCATTCTGGAAAGGTCTACAAAGCAGGTATAACCTATATGAGACATAAAAAGTGGCAACCTGCATAGAGATAATATTGCCCTCTGTCTAAGGAACCAGCAGTGCCACTGGTACAGAAACTCACAATCTGTTAAATAAGAGCAAGAAATACTGACACACTAGATGCTAGAATTTAATAAAAAAAAAGAGCATTTTTAGAACTGATTGTGGCAGGGGGGGAAAGAGAGACTCCCATGTGATTTTTTTGGTAAAGATTTCATGAAAAAGTTACCCAGTTTTGTCAGATTTCTAGTTTTTCTGGAGATTAGTTAAATGGAAATAAGTACGATTTAAGAAAAGCTCTGAATTCCAATCCTTACTGAGTATATTAGCTTAACTTAAATTAACAGTAACTTCACAGAGAAAATAGGCTCCTAACCCAAGAAGCTGGTAAATTGTAAGTAGTCTTTACACAAAAACATGAGGAATTGAAAAAACGTGAAATGTAACATTATGTAAGGGCTAGGTTTTGATGCATACAGCACAGGACACTTCAAATTCTTTCTAGAGGATATCTACATATTGAAATAACCTCAATCCAGTAGAAAAGATGTTCAGTTTCTGCAGGGCAAATGAAAATATAACGCCTTGAAGACTGTAATTTTAAATACTCAGTGGTGATATTATCCAGTTAAACTAATCAACCTGGGCAGCCACACCCTTGAAACTCATTCCAATCATATTGCCTAAAAGAAGTGAGCTAACGTGCTTATTTGAAATTTAGAAAGTACTTCATCCTACACAATGCCTCATCCCATCAGAAATTATATAGACATTCTGAAAGGTCTCACTGTGGCACATACCAAAGATGACCTACTCCAGGTGGGCCGTCGTCGGATAGGGGGAGGAGAACTTGATTGTCTGCAGAAGAAAAAGAGAAATAATAGAAACTACAACACTTCAATTCTGAGTCAAGAATAAACAGGTAAAACAAGACATGAACAATCTGTAAGTATTGCTTATTAATGAGATTTTTAGATACACGAATAAATGAAAATAATTCAGGTTCTTCTCTAAATATGGGTAGTATTCCAGTTCCAAACTATACATGCCTTCTGTTCATTATCCCGTTTGGCTTACTTGGAAACAAGAGAAAGAATGATTCATTTTTTAGACCAGAATTTAACAAACAAGTCTCTTAAGCAATAAAAACTGAACATGGCACACAGGCAGTCTCAGATGACTTAAGGTAAACATTTAAAACAGTGACAATTTTATGAAATTGATAGCAATCACTCAAGAGCAATGCACATAGATCAGGAAGAAACAGAAAAAGCAACTTTTAGACAATACTAGCAGAGCCACATACAATGTTAGAGTAGCCAGGTGCAGTGGAAGGAACAAGGAGTGTAGGAGATAAAAAATATGAGAAAGGGAAAGAAACAAATTGAAGGAGGTAGAAATATAGTGCTTACGTGAAGAGAGGAAAGGTGGAATTTGTCCTCTTACAGTTTCTGATCTGGTGAATGATGTTATGTGCGATTAGAGGAAAGGCACACAGGAAAACAAACAACTCATTTTAACACAGAGAGCAGGAAAATTATTTGGCTAGAAAACACACACTGGAATATGCTGTCATCAATATCTGTGGCTCTAACACCGAAGCTTATATCACATGAGACTGTGGTAAGGAGAGCAGTTCTAATGACAAAAACACATTTAAATTCTAGTTATTTCACTCAGTGACCTCATGACATTCCTTATCTTCATTAGTTTGTGAGTTGCATATGAAGCTGCTACATACACCCAGTTCGTGGTACCCATATGCTTAGGGCTTAGGGATTAGAAAGAAACATGTTCAAAAGCTATTGCTTCTGCAGTCTGTATTATGACTGGTAAAAAAATAGTTCTCCCTGTTTATCCCAATATACAGTGTCAAAGGGGAAATATCCCAAGATGACAGATTATGGTATTTTGTTTTCTTTCTTGACTGTCACGGGGGAGACAATCAGGATCTTCCTTTTTATTCAATCTCTTTGGGACCATTAAAATTGAATTTAGTATTGGACTACTGAAATCCATTATATGCTGCTAAGAAATATCTTTTCTGGTCTTCCACTCACCTCCCAGGAACTGTAAGCACCATGTGAAATCTAATCAACATCTCTTTTCTGTAACTGAAAAGATCACTCAAAACAATTCGCCTCATTGGACTCTCCTATGCTTTAACTCCCCATATGTTAATATAATGTGTGCACACTTAATATTAGAAAGCTAGACCTTCCAATCTTCTCTTCATCATTTTGGCTTTATTTTCCAACAGATGGCATTACCCAGTCGAACAGATGGGAAGTCCAGGTCTAACTAGAGTTGTTGATAGAGATGAGACTTCTTCATATCTTTCCAGCTAACTAAGATGATAAGTTTTGCAAGAATTTAATGTTCTGTGCCATACACACCCAGCACATCATGAAAACTTCTCAAAACTCTAATATTTTGAAAGCTAAATTTATCTCAACATAAAAAAATGTGTGCTGGTGTAAATGAAACAGCTAACAAACAGACATTGACTTAAAGCTAAAGCCTAATGAATCCTCCTTCAGAGTCCACCCATGTGAGATGACTAGCTCAAAGACAGTTCCTAAGAAAGTGCTCAAAGTAGAGCCTAAGGGAGACTTCAGGTTTAGACTTACAATCTCTGCTGCGCTGTGCTAGCACAGCTACGCAGATTAACGTGCCCAGGTGTCCTCCCTTTCTTGGGACACATAAGAGGCAGATAAATTATACTGCCCAAATTAGAAGATGACAACCTTTCCACTGCCCTTAGCTGCTAGATAAGCAGTGCATCTACTACTGCAACTCACATTTTGACATGATAACATATGTCACCTTTCACTCCAGTTTATACTAATACTCTGAGTTATAAACAGCAGAGACCAAGGCCTTCAACTCAAGATTCTCTGTAGGATTTGGCTGCTTGGGGAGCATCAAAGCCTCACAAGGCTCAGAATGAAATTTCATTTCCAATTGTTTGTTCTTGCTGTTGGTTAAAACAAAACAAGAAAAAAAGGGAAAGGGGAAAAGAATACCTGATATAAGTGACTAGGAAAAAAAAAACCAAAAACCAACAAAACCAAACAAAACCAGACATGCCAAAACTCAGATCAATTCCAAAGCAGGGTGTCAGGAAACAACTCTGAAGAAAGAATACTCACTCTGTGCAGATTTTGTTCTGTTTGTAAAACTTGTGTCTTGATGCAAACAGGCGTGAAATATATTTGGCATTTTCAAGATCGTCCTTTAAAGACAAGAAGAAAATAGGGGGAAAAAAAATTTATTTTGTTACTCTTACCAAAAAGTGACAAAGAAGAGTTTAAAAAATCCAATTGCAGGAATGCTTGGTAAGATCCACCATGTACAGAATGTGTCTGCCAAGAACATGTCTAGTGCCCTCAAGAGCATTCAAGGCATTAGATTACTGAAATACAGTGGCGTGCCTTTACATGCTGCCACTTCGTGGCTAAGTCACAGTAGGAGGGACAACAACAAAAAAATGGCTCAAGCTTGCTGGTCCAGTTTCTACACTGGCCTTGGTTCAGGGAGATGTGGAGTGATTTTAAATAGCACAGAACAGCAGCACAGCCCTCTGAGTCCCAGTATGTGCACACATGGTGGCTTATGCCCAGTTTCTACAACTGCTTATGCTGCTGTACTTATGCCATTCAAAAAGCACTTCAGTTTTTTGCAGACTTCCCAGCACACTATATTTCAGGATGCTTGGAATAGAATACTCATATTGTTACCTAAATGAAGTTAATTTCACACTCTGCATAAAGTAAAATGTGAACTGTAAGGGGGGTGGTGTTATGCAAGTGAGCCTCTCTAGGAAAGTGGAATTTTAAAAGTTTATTTTTACATAAGTAGCTTTCTTGATGACACTGATCAGGTCTTTTTCTTACTGTGTGAAAGAGCACATTCTCTTCTTTGTTGATCAACTCTAGAACAATCGAAGACTTGTTATGTGATATATTCCCAATGTCATTCCACCTGTAGAGTAAAAAAAATGCAGTAGTTTGCCAACACATACATTCAAACATTTCACAAACACATTAAGAATCCCTTAGTCAACATCAATCTCATTTTATGGGAAAGCTTTTCAGTAGCTCTTTGGTGAAGAAACATGGTCAGGAAAATAAGGAAGTCATGTTCTGATTAAAATGAAAGGATATTCAGCTCTTAACCCAAAGCAGGAAAGTCAAAAGAAGACTCACAATAGAAGACAGATCAAAAATACATTAATAATAAACATTTTACTGAACTGTGGCATTTCTTAACTGATTGATTTTAGCCACGTGTAATAGAATTATTTTTTTAAGTGCCATTCCTCTCCAAATGCTGTTTCCAAGTTTCATTAGGTGCCAATTCTTGCTAAAGAAGGTTAAGTTGACAACATGGCTATGTAGGCTATGCATACCATGCTAATACTCTGGTTTTATGTTTGCAATCTTTTCTTTTTTTTCCCAAGTAATTGTCAGGTTGCCCAAGATCAGAGTTATAATCTTCTTACAAATAGCTGACAGACATTTGCGTACATTGCATGCAATCCATGCGGATGGAAAGGACTTGTTTGTTCTGTTTGCAGCACGCATTCCTCTTCATGTCATGGCAGGATGCTTGAAGTGCATATTTCCAAACAGTAAGAATCCCAGCACCAACTATAATTTTTACATGTAAAGAAACTTTTTGCTTTTGTCACCTGGCCCAGTTAAAGGATTATCTAATTTCTTCTAAAAATTAAATATGCAAAGCATCAGCTATGTGGAAAAGGGAGCCCTAACATTTTTTAAGCTGACTACTGAAAGCCCTTTTAAGGCAAAAAAACCCAAACCTGACATTCCAGCTTAAGTCTGATACAAGCCTTAGCTACTGACTGAAAATCAGTGCACCTCAAAAAACACAAATTTTTTGGTTGCACAAAATTCATACTCTAGTAACAGGGACTAGTAAAAATCCACTTCAAGCAAATAGCAACAGTAATGAAAATACCCACTGGAACAGTAGCAAAGAAGAACGAAACTATCATGGAGATTTCTAGTAACATTTTCATACAGAACAAACCCACACAAGAAAGTTAATGGAAAGACTTAAGCGATTCTTAATAACCAAAATAAACTGCAGAAGAAGTGTGACACAGCCAGGACTTTCAAAATTACAGAATGAGAAAGTTCAACTTCTTTTCAGTGGAGCACCTAAATATGGCAACCAGATTTCCAAAAACGTTGAGCTCCTGGGCTGCCAGCTGTGAGGTTTAACAGATTTGCATTCAGAAGCATCAAAGAAGCAGACATAAAGACAAGAAAAGAAAAGGAATCAAAGCCTTGTAAAATAGAACAAGATACACGACAGGCAACTACAACTTTCTTGCCATTAAACCCATTCACAGACATCAGGAATTGTTCTTTATCTCATCTCTTATGGCCAAGAGACCGATCCTGAAAGAAGCGAGGTGACTACTCCTTAGTTAGAGGATTGGCACTACTAAAGTCACATATGTAAGTCAGGGAAAAGTCCCACACATGGACCTCTGGAAAGAAACTGTTTTAAGACAGAAGACCCTAGTTTTTACCTATAAATCACAGTTGTCCTGCCAGTTCTGTTTTTTATGAAGATTCCCATGAAGAAAATACCAAGGTGTATGTCATTTCCATGATTATCCTGCAGAGAAAGGATAATATATTTAGTTTAATAAAGAGACACATCAATATATGTATAGGAATGCATGCTGAACTACCAAAGAGAAGCCCTTCTTCAGTATAAATGCAAGACTAACCCTTGACTAACATATATTTTGCTGTTTGATTGGACTGATTTTTATTATTTCAAAGCAGTTAACACTTCAGTGGATTCATTCTGTTGATTAATGAAAACAGAAGAAGGCTAAATGAGCTCAAGGTTCTCCTTATCAAACACCAGGCAGACCACAAACTGGCATTCATTGTATAATACCCAACATCCCCTACCATTGTGATTATAGCTGTCTAGAGCCCCTGTGAATACCAAAAGCAACAGTCCTTTCACATTCATAGTATTTCTCCAGTCATCTGTTAAAACATGTAGAGATTTCAGAACACCACACCTGGAGATGGAATCCCTCTCAAAAGCTCTACCTTTCATGCTTCCTCCTTTAAGTATTCTGTGTAGATGTTGTTCACAGCATGTCACCATAAAAAGTACTTGTATATCTATACAGATACATCCTCAATTGACTTTCAATTGTTGGGTTAAATATTCAACTGCATACACCACATAAAAACAACACAAGAACAGTGGACTTTGAGAAGTCCTATTTCTCTCCTATTCCCACCTGTCTCCTTGTGGGCTCCTGTTTGAGAACCATGTGTTCCTGTTCCATTTTGCAATCAGTTTTCTTAAAGCAGCTTATTACTGTTGACAAAGAGGTTTTTCTACATTTTGTACATTTATCAACAAAAACTCACCCTCAGCTGCACTTATAGTAATTGATTCATACTTTAAAGTGGTAAACAGAAATCATGCTAACACAAAGAGTGTGGTTAAAGAACTGCTAGAAGAAAGAATATGAGAGAAGTTCATGCACTATGCATGCACGTGCTGCAGAAACCTGCATTTTAATAGATCAGACTACAGCTGTTCTCCTGGCCTTGCTGTACTTGATCCTCAGAAGGCAATGATAAAGTATCTGCACCTGTTTGTAACTACTAAGCATTAGGCCTTCTACAAACAAAGAATGGATGCCAATTTTGAAGCCCCAGCCTGTGCACTGACTCTCCATGCTGAATATGCTAGCTTCTTCCAGAAGACTGCAGAGAGTCTTCAGTTTAGTCTGATTAGAGGGCAATATATTCTTCTGCCTTCTTGCCAGAAGCAGCTTTAGAAGGCAAAAAGATTCAGAAGATGTTGGGGAAAATGTATGTATTTATACATATATAAATACACATACATATGTGTGTGTGTGTGTGTATGTGTGTATACACAAATATCTATATAGAAAAAAAGAGAAATGTATTTCTAATAGCATTTTCTACCAGGGAAAAGAGAGAAATCTTTCATTTTTCCCTTTGAAAGCAGTTTTATTTTTCTCCAAGGCCAGCACACTGCTCTTTGATACAAGGCTAACATCTTCCCACAACTTTGCAGAGCGCCCAGTATACTGTTCATACTTACCTTACTGACATGCAGTAATATCTAATGACATTTCCAACACAGAAATGTCTTTTGTAGTAGTGTGTGGCATTATTCCAAATTAATCTGAGGAAAACATTGATTTCATTCATTGATAATAAACATTCCAAATCTTTTGTTGTTGGGTTGAAGGTTTTTTGCGTTTCAGCTCCCCCCTTTCAGGCCAATTCTTAGACTGGTGCTAAAGGACCAATTTTGACTTAAGCAGAAAACTTGTTTTGTTTGGTGTGTGGCTGTGCTTATTTTTAAATTCCTAGTTATCTTTAACTAGCAGAAAAACCACTCAGAGTTCACCACACAGTGGCTGGGTTGGTTCACAAAGAGAAATGGGTCATGTTGGGAACAGCAGTTTTCAGTTTCTCAGCACAACTTTATCATGGCACCATGTTCTCCATAAGGCCAGGCAGTCAGACTATCCATGGCAGAAAGGGGTTTCCAGTGAAGCGAAAGTGAACTGCAAATGTAAAATAATCCTTGAAATTCCCCCTTAATTATACATGTGTGGAGGACCTGTGTGCACATCTAAGACACTGAGGAAAGGTGATGTTAATGCTTGGTAAATAGTGACTTAGAAAGATATGAGGTGGTCTCATTTTCCTATCCTGTTAAAGACCAGAGCTGAGGTTCATTTGCCGCTCTCCAACAGACAACACTCAAAATAAAAGCAAGGAGCACCTCTATTTTCCAAGTGAGAAGGCCCAAGCACATAGCAACCTCTTCTGTGACAAGGATTTTCATGAAAGAGAAGTAACACTACAGACTGCTGCAATCTCCATTCAAACTACTAGCAGTCATTTCACCCTCCAGAAGAGTGAAACAAGTCCTGTCTCTTTTGGACAACATTACAAAGGTTGCTGCAGAGTTCTGCATCATTTGATTCAAAGGTTCCTTTATAATATACACTAACATACCTTCACAGGGAAAATTTCCTGTCCAAACCCATCCAGACGTTCCACTTCATTGATGTACATTAACTCAGCCTCTGCTGCTGTAATGCCACTGCAATTAGATTAACAAAAGGGAGCAAATAGGTCAATATCACACACACATAAAGAAATACTAGTGAAAAAACGGGAGTTTCACAAACCACCTGAGAAGACACTTTGGAGATGCTGTGTAGAAATGCACAACACAAAACCAACTTTCAGCACTAGGATCATAATCAGCAAGGGGGGAAATTTTACTAAATGTCACTAAGATAAGGTACAAAGCACAGTTCAAATTACAGGAGGAACAAACTGAACTGACCACATTATTCAACTTCTGTATGCATCAAATCTTTTCCAGGCTTTATCAGGCCATTGCATCAGGTTGTGGATAGTTTTGGATGGCTGATTTGAGCCACAGGCGCCCTAATTTGCCTGAAGAGTATATAAGGCCACTGAAGTTTCTTAAAATGACTTAAAAGGAAAGATACACATTTTCAAGTTGGCTGTCCAAAAACACAGGCACTAAATCCAAAAGTTAAACAGATTCTCTTTTGTAGGAGAGAACAAACCAGCTGAAAAGTTTTACACACATGTCTACACATGCTCCTGTCACAGCTCAGGAATTCAGAGATTTCAATTCTCAAAAGCAGGTCAGAATAGATTGCAGGTTTAAAGACCTTGCTCCAAAAGAAGGCCACTATTAATTTTTCTCCTCTTTGCTACTCCTTACCACAGCTTACAAACAGAAATATAGGGCCCAGATAAATACCTGAGAGAAAGGAGGTGGAATATGATCTACCTGATGAAGTGAGGGGAAGTATTTCTTTGTATTGCAGAAATAGCACTAAAGAGCACAGCGGGTGGGAAAACCTTCCTTTCAAGTCTGTGAGTTAACCCAGATCACACAAGCAGCCCATGGCAGAAAGAGAATAGAACCAGGCCTGCTCATGGCCAGCTTGGAAGCTCTCCCTTTGGTTGCATCAAAGGTCAAGGCTTGCATTGAAGCTCAGACTGAGAATGGCCTAAGACTCAGAGATTGGTATTCATCTTTTAACACCCACTTTGTCATGTAATGGGCAATGTTGCATCCTTCAGATAACATTCCTGTTGCATATGGCATACGGGCACTGCCATTTTTCCCAGAACAGCACTCTAGAGGTTTGGATACATCCACCACTGAAACACCTGGACAACATGAAAGAAGCCTGCTCACAAAGAAAGTTTTTTTACTGAAGGACTAATGCACGCACTCCTAGCGCATTAACTAGTAACACTAGTCTCTTCTCCATGAGACTTAAAACCCAATTCCTGTTATTTTCATTTCCATTACACTA